>NC_026002.2:7006573-7156230 GCF_000442705.2 Elaeis guineensis
CATTCATATTTAATGTTCAGACTAAATTTGTAGTCAGCTTCTGTCCATGTTGATACCTTACCTCCACATGTTGGCCATAAGTTCATTATTTGTCTCTTGTGTCTGTGGGTGTGTGTATGCTTGTGTGCATTTGGGGTGGGGAGAGGGGAGGGGGGGGGAGGGAGTGGTTTATTCCCACGATTTGATCACTAGAAAGTTGGAGTTACCCATTTTGGATAAATCAATAGTTCCAAGCAAGGTTCGTCTTCTCAGTACTGGACCAACGTATGGATACCATCCTATAACAGTGTTGGTATGCGGTTCAGTGAGGTATGAGATAGCATATGGAGTGTCTATATGGTACAAGACCGCTAGAGTATAGTATGGGGTGTATGTGGTGTGGTCCGGGACGACATTCCATGATTCCAAGAAACTATACCTCTGTTGTTGATCTCTCAAAATGCCTATTCCTTCTTGGAGTTTTGGTGAGTTTCCAATTCCTTGACCAATCATCTACTAGAAACTCTGATCATTTCCTAGATAGGCCTCCTTCCTATGTTTCAGCTTTGATAATTAGTTGGCTTAGGTCCTTGACTGCTTATCAGGCAATTCAAGCACATTTACTCTAAACCCTGTCCTAGTCCCTTCCACACCATCCTCAACCCACAAACTCCCCCCAAACCCCGACCCCCCTGCAAAAAAAATAGTTATTCGTATATTTTACCCGAAAAGTTTTGGTTGTTATCTTTGACAATGCTGCTGACGCATGTCCTTTTCTTCACAAGTCAAGCATATCGTAGTTTTATTCTCTGAGTCATGCCTTAGTTTATTATAAAATCATCAGATCACATAGTATGGGTTCTCACTTCATATTTCAGAGCATATGGCAATGACATTCTCTTTTTATATTGTTTAATCTGTTTACTATTATTATTGCACTGTTTTTTAGTCTTTGAGTTCTTTCTTTTTTTTCGCTTAATAACTGATGTTTATTTTCTTTTTTGCAATCTTTCTTCTTCATATTTTAGCCCAGTCAAAAAATTTAAGATCTTTTCCTCATCACCATCCTTAATACTTGACCTTTTGGGCATCTTCAATCTTTTTTGTTGTCTCTAATTCACCTTCTTAGGTGCTACTACCTCATTAATTGGCTGCATCTGTTGCTGAACCTATGATTTTCAGCTTTTTAATTGACTCTTTTTGGGTATTGACATGTTTGATTCATCTGACTTACTGCCTACTTTAGAATGTTTCTCTGTCTTTCTTCTATGATTATCTCATATGAGCATCCACTTGAGTGCGATCGCACCATCCTGATTGTCTCTAGGTTATTATCAGTCCAACCTTCCTCAGATCAGGTTGATCCTTAGGGCTTACATCGGTCCACTTGTCCTACATGTCATTTATTTGTTGTTTCACATCTCAAATACTTTTAACTCATTTGAGGAATTACTTCCTGCTATGCTTTATACTTAAGTCAATCTATACCCCAATCAGCCTTCAAGATTTTCATGCGTTTCTTGACTCAGATGTTGCAGTTTAGTTGACAATTTTCTAATTGTCTATTTTACTGTCATTCAAAGTAATTGGACCATCCTGCTTCTCTTGCTTAATTTTCATATCTTTGACACATTTGCATGCTGCCATTCTTTGTGGAGCATTTGTTTGTTCTTTACCTAGGTCAACATATTACTCCATTTATCAATTCTCAAGGTGCTTTTCTAATTCTTATGCTTGGTAACCTTTAACCTTAACTGAGCCAAGTCTGCTTCATATGGCCAATAGGTACTTAAAGACTATAGTATTATTTCTTATTTCTGACCTATGCTATGTGCAATCCATGGAGAATATTTAGGAGGGGTCTGAGTCAGCTGGTGACAAATCATATGGCTAAAGGTCGCAAGCTTCATCCCATAATTTTCTTTAATGCTTAATGCAAGTTATCTTTAGTTGCTAAATATATTCATGTTTCATGCTGCTATCAGGATTGGGTTTATATGGGGAAATTTTGTGATTCTTTTAGGTTTTTGTTTTGTAGGTTTCTTATGAGTTAAGCTAGTTAAAGTTACTTTGTTCTTCATTTTATGCCTAAAACATATTAAAATATTTTCAGTGACCAAGATTATTTGATTATGGATAGGGTTTGTGCAGAATTTCTGGATGTTACTTTTGTTGTTTGAAGGAAGGTCTCTTTGAGCAGTGATGGAGTGGAATTAATTTTTTCCATTGAATGTCAAACTTCATGTCTAGAATAATGTTTTAGTTGGCTCTTTGACCAAGCATTTATAAATATGATACTTCATATGAAAAATGTAGCCATTTTTCCTCTTTATTAACCCTTACCCTAGGAGAATCTTGATTGGTTGCTCTTCATTTGCTCAGATTAAATAGTTATGATTGATATGCTTGAACTCCACACCCCTTTCTCCACCCAAGTTAGCCATCTAGGTTTCATTTCAAGCTTGTTTGGAGTCTTAGGATGCACCTGGTAGGAATCTCACTCTAACTTAGAAATGGCTGATGTCAGGTTAAGGTGAGGCATTGAAATCAAGGATTCAGGTCCCAACAGGACATCCTGTGGGATATCGGGATAGGATATCATCCCATATGTCAGGACAGGCCGTTCTGCCAGCGTCCCGACGTCCCAATTAGAACGTCTTGGGATATCTTCTGTCCCAAGTGTCGGGACGGCGGCGCATCCCATTCCACGGAAAAACCACGACAGTCCTATCCCACAGGATTTAAAATCTTGATTGAAATATTTTTAAAATTTTATGAATCAGAACTTTCATCCATTTAGCCGGCGGTACAGAGATTGATGATGCTTTTATGTTGGGTTTCAAGTAAGAATTGGCAATTAAGGTGATTTGGAACTTCATGTATGATGTATCCTTCACATCCTTATGGTGGTAACATCCACATAAATCCTCTTGATTCTCTTTTAATACCTCATTATCTTACTCCTTTTCCTATAACCATAAATGTGATCGGGATCAAGTTTAGGTTTGTGATCATGATCAAGTTTAGGTTAGACTGAATTTCTCAGGCCCTGCTACTCACTTCCAGAAGTGAGATTGTTCTGTACTACATTGCTCAATCTGTCAAAATGATTGTATTCCAAGGTTTGGAAGCATATCTGATAGATCAGTATGTTATGCTAGTCTCAGTTTTTCACAATAAGCATGAATTGTATTGGCGGCCTATATTTGAGTGTCTATGTCAAAGACATGAGCTTAGTCTGGACTGCATTCGGGAAATATGACTAAAGATTCTCAATATGCAGAATATGTTCGCTTAGTTTTGCTGAGACCATTGTCTTGATCTCAAGGGAGGAGGTTATTCAGTTGGAAGACCTCAACAATTTGCTCCATGTAGCAGAGCAAGGAGTAAGGGATGGCATATATTTGCAACTGAAGTCTTAATGCTCAGGCTTCTGAGAATCATCATTATTGTTATGACTACCCAATCCCACATATTTAAATGGAGTTATGCTAATTGTTGTTATGGCAGCCTATTTTCAAGATATTGGATCACTGCTGATGGTCAAGAATCTGCAGTCAATCAGCTAAACAAGGTCAAAACAAACTGAGTTGTTACATACCTTGTTTTTGTTGTAGACAATTAGTTAGACAATGAAACTCTTGTCATTTTTCAATTTGAAGGGAATTATGCTGGGATTATCTTCTGCAAGTTGTAGTTCAGTTTTGAGAGACTTCTATCTGATCAAACCATCAAATGAAGCACATCTTTTGTAATTTGGTAATGTAAAATCTGTTTGTTTGACTTAAGGTTAATCTGCTTGATCTTGGATGTTTTGTTGAATAACAGACAATATCTGTATATTTATGAGTGGAGCTTCGTCATGTCCTATCCTTTTGCATAGAGTGATCCTTGTATCTTATCATGAAGTTTGTATTGGTATGACTAAATAAACTGCTAAGGTCAGGGCTTTGCTTTCCCATTCATTGTTATAGGATTAAATCTTCATTTTTTAATAATACATTAAATCTGAGACAACAGGGCAAGACTATGTTGATACGTTCCAATTTGTTTAGCATCTTTCAAAATGGTGCAAGTTACGAAGGCTTTGAGTTATTTGTTTTGTAATATATAAATTAATTTCAACCATTTATCCATATATAACACTACGTTTGAGTAGAAATTTTGGATCTTGGACTGCTTAGCTACCTGCTCGGTATTGTACCAGTACGATACTATTCAAACACATGGTACCATGCACCTATCGTTCATCACCGATGCCTTATACAATGATTTTTTTTCTTCTATTGTTTCATAGGTTTTTTTGTAGGATTGTTTCTTTATGTTTTTCTTGTTGTTTTTTCCAGGTTTAATAGGTTTTAAGCATTTGAGGCCCTAGAAGATGTAAAAGGGCTATAGAATATATGGTCAGTTAGTTATGGCTTGACATGATATAATTTGCAAATACTTGAAGAGAATAACAATAATTAGAATATATTTCAAGAAATCAATTTACTTCAAAAAAATAAAAATACTTCACAAAAAATTATGCCAATGCATAGATCTAGGTAGCATGGATACTTCAAATCATGGTATATGATACCAAACCAAATCTTTTGATATGGTCGGTATTGTACCGTATTGACCATGAATTGCAACGATTGTGGTCTCTATATAAGGTGGTGCTCAAATTTATGTGAGCCAGTCCTTACAAGGAAAAGCCACTTGAAATCAATTGGTTTGGCTTGGTAAGGGCTTGGTATCGGCCTAACTAATTGTTCCTTGATGGTTGAATGAGAAAAGGTCTCCAAACCCTTTTCTTCCTTTGTTACACCCATGAGCAATGTTAGAGACGTGAAAGAGAGGACCACGGACCTGTGTATATAATGCACATATACTCATCGACATATTCGAGCCATATTGTATCCTTATTTTTCAAGATTTGTAGTATTGGCATATCTATATTGTGTCGTAGCCGTTTTTAGTGGCTGTATTCATGCTTTCTAGGTGTAGATGCATGCTAGATTTACAGTATATGATGAAATCATGCCAAAAGAATAAATTTTAGCTTGATTTCCTCTTTTTATTTATAATCTTCTTTTGAAAAAACTTTACTAATGGAGGAAGAGATGGTAGAATTCTTTAATAAAATTAACTCAGGGCTTTCAATGCATCAACTCACTGCAACATCTAGAAGAAATAAAGCTTCTCCCAAGGTTCGTTGTATCGATACGGGGCCCAAATCAATTGGCTGGCAGCAATGGTACGCCCCTGTGCTGTTTTGTACTGGGCCCAAAACAACACAGTAGAGAGGGCAGAGGGAGAACAGGAGAGAGGGCCCTGGGGGGGGAGGGAAGGAGAGGGAGAGAGGGTCTACGAAGGCTATGGAAGCCGTCAGAGGGCTGCCGAGGTTGCTATAGTGCCGGAGGACGAGCTTCGCCTTCCTCACAATTGAAATAGCAGAGGCCTTGGCTACTAAAGGGCCGGAGGAGGGTGGAGCCCCTCTTTCGTCCCTCTAGCAGCCTCGACAGTCCTTTGGTGCTGGAGGAGGGTGGAGCCTCTCTTTCGTCCCTCTAGTAGCCTCGACAGCCCTTTGGTGGCCTTTGGAGAACTCTCTCCTTTTCTTTCCCTCCCTTCTCTCCCTATTCCTCTCTTTTCTTCTCCCTCTCCTGCTCCTTCACCGGTTTCTCATTTTGATTGCTGGAACCATCCCGGTCCACCATTGGCATGACTCTATACGCCCCGAACCAGATGATTCAAGGCGGTTCCACAATCCTTGGCTTCTCTGTTCAGTTTCCCCTCATTGTTCTTGTTTCTTTGTTTTGAATGAAGGAAACCCAATTTTTTTTTTTTTTTGCACTTGTTAGCAACTGCATTAGTGTGGAACTGGCAAGTGGCAAGTGCCACTTTGTATTGCTTGATATCAACTCATATCGGTTGCTTAGTAGCTTGATAAGCTATGACCTGTACCATCCGTCTACTTAAACACTGGTTAAACAAAACAGATGATGACTAATTCAGAAGAAAATAATGAGTGGAAAATTGGATGGCTCTTGCTATTTGGCTTTCAGCAATTATATTATCATCTAACTTGTGAACAATTAGTTGCAAATAGAAGGTTCTGCACTCTCCAAATTGCATCACAAATCAGAACAAATATTAGAAATGATTGTCTGGTTTGTATCATTTATTTGAAGTTCCAGTCTACCATTTTGATCAAAATCGTAACTGATATGTTGGTTAAAAATATCTGATTACCTGTAGAGGGATGCCATTTAGAATTTGATGTTCTAGGCTTGACTTTGCAAGGAAATGCTTTATCATTCTTAGTGCTTGGATTAACATATTCTCATTGTGGTCAGTCCAAGTCCAAGTCCAGTCTCTACATATAATTAATTCAAGTTTGCATTTACAAAGTTTATATTGTTTTGCAGGATATATCAAAGATTTTCAGGTCTTTGATCCACATAGAGTGGGGAGAATAACTGTAGAGTTGCAAGGCAGGATAAATGATTGCCATGCGCTTACATATAGACAGGACATCAAGGCTATGGATATAGAAAAGTACCGATTGCGCATCCTTCCAACACGCCAGGTTTGCATTATTTATCCATTTGTCTAACATGTCTTTTATTTGCTTCTTTCAGTATATATTGAAGTATTCTTTTAGTGTTAGTTAGCTAGTGTATGTTGCATCTCACTGGAGCTCATTACTTTGGGACTTGTAACATTTTCTTTTAAGCAAAAATTTGTGCTGTTTTGTATTAAAGAAGTGAGGGCTTGAGATGTTTGTTAAAATAACTTTACAAGTATATAGATAAAGAAATCCAAAAGTATAAAGAAAATATGAAATAACCAGGTTTCTCAACAAGGTTCTATCTCTAACTAGAGAGCCACCACTTGTGACCACAAATTTATGTTACACCTATTATTAGTTTTTAACCTCCTTTCCATCTTTCTATATAAGTTTTCCTGTATTTAGCATCTCATGTCCATTGCACACGAAAACTAAATGTCTAAGAACCTTCGAGAATGAAGCCGCACAATTATGTCCATGTAACACGTCCTATAAGCACTCACCAAACTCCAAGAGCACCTTTTACTTTGTCAGGTGGCTTGGTTGTTTCACAAAAGTGTCAAAATTATTTGATCCATGGCTATATGCCTAAACCCGAAATTGATTATCCTTGCTAAAGTCTCATTTGTCTAGTAGATGAAGGCTCGAAGTCTAGTGATCCAGTAGATTTTTATTGCAACTTTTTTTTTTGTTGTGTCTGCCCTTTGCTGCTATGCATGTTCTTGGGCATTCTACCCTCATGCTTAATTTTATGTGGCTCATCATGATACTCATGATAGTTGAACATGATTAGGATTGTTTAGCCTATTTTGCAAGTGTTTCATGGCTAATGGACTTGTTAATTCATAAAAAAATATTAAACTATCAGAATGTATTGATCTCAGATTTAATTTTTTAAAAGTTTTTGATGTGGATAACTCCTAGACTAACTTTGAATTTAGTTATTTTTTAAAATATATTGTCGTTGGTCATAAGCTATTAATATTCGAGTCTTGGATCAAGGTTTGTTGCACTAGTGTGGACCGCCTCATATCGGGTGTATCATATCGTACTGGTACTGAATTGAGACTTGGTATGTGGAGTGTATCGAGTCTTGGTACGCACCAAACTGATCTCGTACTAGGCATATCGATATTAGCATGATAACTGTATGAGGTCCAGTATTGAGATTGCAAATCTTGCTTGGAATTTATCCTTCTTCTTACATTTTCTTAGAGAAGGTTAGTACAAGGTTTGCCATACTGGGACGTTCTGCCCTGTACGGATTGTACTGTATGATACCAATACCGAACTGAGTCTTGGTATGGAGAACGTTGGTGAGTCTTGGTATGGAGAATGTTTTATGGAGTCTTGGTATGCCAACCGATTCCTGTACCAATCGTATTGACATTGTACACATATCAGTACCAAGGCAAACCTTGGTTAGGTGTGTGTGTGTAGAGCTAGGCTAGAATCAGGTCGATCGAATTTGAAATCAGATCCGGTCAGGTTAAAACTCTATAATAGGGGTTCTACATCAATGATTTAAGCCGTTGAATGTGATCTACTACCTCAAAACTGCTTGCATAGGAAAAATTATATGATTTGGAGACCCCTAATCTATGTATCAAGCAGTCAAAATTTGGACAGCCTAAATAAATTTAATTAGATACACTTGATGTATAGGCTAGGGGTCTTCAAATCATATGATTTTTGATATGTAAGTAGTTTTGAAGTAGTATATCACATTCAATGGTTTGGATCATCGATGTAGGACTCCCATGGTCCAATTTTGACCTGACCGGTCTGAGCTCAAATCCGATCAACTTTGTCCAAGTCTGCTATATATATATAAAACTTCTATATTTAATTTCAGGGCCTTCTGTATTTTACGACTTGGTGTCTCTTGGCTCTTATTGTCAGTATTTATTGACTCAAAATCTTTGAAAGATGATTTTGAGGGAGCAGTTTTTGGTTAGATATAATTGATTTTTAATGAGATTTCCTTTATATTTTATACAAGATTTTTTGGGAATCTAAATTTTGTTATTGGTATTTATTATACTAAAGAACAACCACAAACAGATGTCCACTTTTGTCGTACCACGCTCGAGCCACCAAAGTAATATCACTAAACAACCCCTAGATAACTCGTAATGCAAGCAAAGAAGGATGTGCAACCAAATAAACCAATAATGAGAAAAACCATGTATAGTCTATGCTTGATGCAGCGCACTTTGACCATTGAATATTCCAGTTGGCTTTGAGCAACCAAGTGGGTGGGGGTAGTCAAATGGTGAGGTTAAAAGGAAAAGCCCCATAGGGGTGGGGCTGCTCTAGTACACTTAGATGCCCAAGATGATGCTAATGATCTAGATTAGAATGCACACCAGCCATATACTAACTAAACCACCAAGAGACCGTGGACTAGAGAAGAGATTGCTCCATGAGGCACTTGCATCAGGTTGAGCCAGTGGTGGTCGACTATCCATGACCATCATGACAGTGACCCCAAATTGATGGTAGGCCATTAGTGGGATGACTTCTCAACCAGGTAGATGACACTGGAGGAGGGTGGCTCACACTTAGTCGATTATTGCTTAGTGGGTTGTGATATCAACGTTGCCTACAAGCTACCTTGTCGACATAGGCATCTGATGAATGTCTTGCAAGATTTGCATGTGAGTTCACTCGTCGATGGCTCAGGCGACCGCCCTCCCTTGTGCTCGCCCGACTTCAGTTAGCCAAGGAATGAAGGGTCATCATGGGCTTGGATGGTACTGAAGGGAACCCAATGACATGGAGGTCATCTTCTCTGACCCGAATTGTTGACTAGAGCCTTTTGTTTATTGTTGCATGGTGAGATTGTGTTGTGGGTCCCCTCCGCAATGCACCCCATGGGCCTTAATGGTCCTAGGAATGCTTCCTCTATTGAGGGCCCTGACCAATGGAACCTACAGAGACCATAACAAAAGCTTTCCTTGACATATCCTGGTTGATCACAATGTGGCTGGAACTTGAGCAATCCTCCATTCCTGCTAATAGAGTTGAAGATGCCATGTGGTCGCCACCCTTTAATGGATATCGAGCAACACATGTTGGGTGCTACCAGCTGTCATCTGATGCTTGAAACCTGTCCTCTTGATGGAGTGGATCAGGTTGAGTCTGTAGCGGAGTGGCTGTCTCATAGTGAGTTGATGGCTGTGTTGGTCAACTCAGCATCCTTCTGAGTTTCTTGCATGTTTGATTGGTAAAAGGGCTCAATGGATCAACCAGGGACCTTATAGAGGGGCATGTACTATTCTTGCCCTTGTTTGAGTGGCTATCAACACATGATCCACCAGATCCTCTATCCACATTGAGGCCTTTGCCTGGTTGGCCTTGGAAGCAATATTGGCCCTTGTGACAATAGTGCTTGCTGGCATTCACGGAACTGGTAGTCCTTTCATGTATATCTGAGGGACCTACATAAATTTCATATACAAAGACTTGCCAAAAGCCTTTGATGGCTTGACAATGCTGCTGGGAACCAGTGGCTTAGACGACTCTATTAGCATGCACTTTAGTGAAACAGGCTTTCTTGACTCTTTCAAGGATATTTGCTCCATATCAGCGGTGCACATGTCGACTCCCAATGGAATGTTGGAGTTGCTACAATGTATGACAGCGTTCCACTTTTTGGACTCCCAAGGTAACTTCGGCAACCTAAGCCAAACAAGGTATTTGGGTCGTGTCAGCTGACAGGATGAAGTCTGGTTACCATGGCTCAAGTGCCAATACCTGGCCAGCCACTATCACTAGCTCTGCCATCTGGACCTGCATCATTGTCAGCTTTTGATTAAAATGAAACCTGAGCTCATCATCAGGCCATTCCAACACCCAAAATTGTTGAGTGGTGTTCTCCCGCATCCTAAGTTCCTAAGCCATGAACAATGCTGATATCGGCAGCCCAAAACCCATTAGGCACCATTGCCATGGCTGCAGTTCATATCATCCATACATAGTGTTTTGTTCTAAGATTTCAATTCTTCCATGCCCTGTCATTAACAATAACCTCTCCTCCTCAAAGTACCCTACCACGTAGTTTCTTTGCAGTCCATTTCTTTTTGCAGCTGAGTGACTTTGTTTCTTACGCTCGTATTGTGTAAGGTTTAAAGTTGTCTTGTTCAGGAGATTGGTAATCTTGGAATGCCTATTATCTGTACATAAGGCTCTATATTGTATTATTAGCAGATAATGACTTGAACTAATGAAATTTCCTGTTACTTATCTTCTTCTTTATCTTTTTCTCTAGTTTATCTCTTTTTTTGTTTAAGAATTTACCCCTTATCTGGCTAGACATTGCCCCTAAAGTGCGGATGTTTTTTTGCCTAACAGATCTTTCATGACAATTAGATATTTTCAGAATTTTGAATTTTCTGCAGGGCTATAATAAGTATCATATCTGTACTATATGTAGAAATGATCCTTCGATGTTTTCTTGATCACCATAACAAAGGAGGTCATAATAAGATTGGTTTGACTCCTGTGGGCCTAATTGTAGTTTGGTTGAATGTACAGATGTTCCATTGGCTTTTCATTGTCTCAAGAATGTCTCTCAATTACCAAGTCATGTAACTTTTCAATTACTTGATGTATTTAACTTATCATATCATTTCTTGAACTCAATTTTAGCTTTGGCATATGAGCTTTTCTTTTGTCTCAAGGCTCTCTTCTTAGCTACTCTGGCTTTTGAAAGGTATCTAACTATATCATTTATATGTAGCTAAGAAGATATTTATCTCTAATTTCACATCACTTATTATCATCTATTCTCACCGTTCTTTAGCCTTCCTTGCAAGGCCAAAGCTGCTGTGTTGAAGATTGCACATAATATCAAAAGATAACACATATCTCTATTATTGTTAAAAAGAAAAGGTGGATCTTTAATCCAGTTCAGTTGTTGGATACTACAAACTTTACAGTTGTTGGATACAACAAACTTTACTCTTTATTATATTCATAATTTAACAAGATGCATATGTCTTGTCAATTGTAATGGTACAATGACTTTTTGCAAGCCCATTGAACATAAATACACAAGTTACATATCTCATCTGCTTCTTTTGTTTTTTTTTTTCACAAAATGATATGCCTTATGCTTGTTAATTAGGGTAAGTAGAGTGACAAGAATGCACACCTTAAGGGAAAAGGGACTAGGGACATAGCTCAGAGAGGACATTATCATCACAACAAATTAAACTTTTCTTTCCATCCTTGTAAAATTTGATCTAATTAAATTCCCCAGTTATAAAGTCTCCAATATGATGGCAGCTTCCCAAATACTTATTTCCAAGATGAATAAAAACATATAAGTTAATTTCATTTAGTTTGAAAGTTAAGCCTGCAATGCTTTCTGTTTTCCTTTAATGGGTTTTACATGGATTTACCCTTTTGCAAGCTGGACCCTCAGAGAAGCCACATCACTTGTGAATCCACTGTGTGTGATGGGCATTGTTTCTGCTGTTTAAAGGGCAATTCTCAAAAATGACTTCCATTTAAGTTCTTAAATACAAGTACTTCTATGCATATTTCACATTTGGTGATCACATATTATATGAGTATCTTTTATGAATGGGCTTTCCATATTTGGAAGACAAGGGGCAAGTTTACAAAAGCGAAAGCCAAAAGCTTGTTTTTCTAGCTTCTTTTAGGAGACACTTTTTGGACTTCTTATGGAAGCATTTCTTAAGTATGCTACCAAACACTAATTTTCTTTTACAATGTAACAGTTTTTATTTTTTATTTTAAAAGCTGCAAAATGACTTTAACATACATGCCCATTTAAGTATTTGGAAGGGACACGTATTATAGTTGCACAAATAATGTTGGTGTGCATCTATCATTTAAGTATCATTCTGTTCATCCATAATTGCTAAAATGTCATAATTGAAGTGGGTTACATGTATAATGTTTAGTTTCAAAAGATTTAATTGCATATTACATATAAGAATAATTCAGATTTTGGTTTTCTTTATTTTTGATTAATATAAACATATTTTTATATTCACTACATAAGAGTAAGATTTTGGTAATTCAGTAGCTGTGTCATAGTCATGTTTGTCTATCTCAGTAATCAGGATAATAGGTGATTTTTGCTTAATTTATTGATTCAGACATCATGAAATGCATTGAAGAGGACATTTGCCTATCACGGATGGACTAGATGCTTTAAATTGCAAACCTTTTTTGTCTGTTCATGAATTCTTTGCCTCAATATGTTATTGTGTGGATACTGCTTTTTGTAATACTTGACAAGCCTGTGAGCATGGTTCAGCTTGTCTTAATGTTATTTAGATGTAGCCATCTGCATCATGCTATATTCACCACTATATTCACCAAGTTTAGAGAAAATACTCCAGACATTGATTAGATGTTTCTTTTCCATGTCTTACAAAGAGACTTGAAAAGCCTAAGTAAATTGCTTTTTTATTATATTTTCTATTTAACAATGGCAAGATGATTAATAATTTGAACATAATTTGCTTTGCTGCAGTGGGGGTATGTCGTGATCACAACCCCAAATGGTGTTCTGGATCATGAGGAAGCCATCAGACAGAATGTGGGTGGTCAAGTTCTTGGTTATTTTCATTGACATCTTTTGATTGTGGTGATTCTGTCTCTTGATTGGAGTTCAAAAGCAAATTCTTAAACTGCATCATTAACTACTTCAGCTAATAATCTGTCATGGTTTGTTATCATGTGATGTTATCCCGTTCTTTTCCCATGCATGAAGTTTCTCTTCCTTATGTGGAAACTGCAAATCATGGTAACAAATTGTTCATGGACAATTAGTTTTGTAGGTTCAGATATGAGTTTGACTTAAAGGGATCACTTCATGAACAATCTGTAACTTATGATCCTGGGCAACTTCTCTAGTAAAATTGAACAATTAAGCAGAAAAATGATAATCGCAAGCATGAGAATGTACAAGCTACTTGAGATGTTCCTTTGTCAGGAAATGGACACTGTAGGATCTATATGTGAATAAGAAAATGAAAAAATAACTGTTGACATTTCGAGTTTTAGTCAGAGAATTAGTGATCCAATGCTTAAAGTATCCTTCTTCTTTGTCTCCTTTTTTTTCCCTGAATCGTCAAGAAGGAAAGGTTCTTATTAATCAAAACAACTTATTTCTGATTCATCATGTCCCTTGATTGGTGGGTTAGTAAAATTTATTACAAATGATCGTTTTTTTTCCCCTCTCCCCAAGAGTCCAAAATGAAATTTGCCACTTAAAATTGCTTGGAGTATTCTGTTGGCAGGAAATTCACCAGCTGACAAATCTTGTGAAGCACTTTTTCATTCTCTGCATTTTTTTCTTACCTCTAAGTGTAGAAACCTTTCTCTATTCTTACAAGTACTTGCTTGAGTAATCTTCACTCAAAGGAAGAAGATGCAGCATGCTTCCAAGAAGCACGCTGTGAAAATTTTTGTAGTAATTGGTAGTGACAAGTATCATTAATAATTTGTTCTGAAGGTTCTCATGGGAGTAGCTTTTCTCATAGTTACCAACCTGTGAAATTTCCTCTTTTAAGTAGTTGGACTCTAGATTCTGGGGCATTTCATGAGATAATCCTGAAAGAAGGCCAGGATAATCTTAATCCAAGCTGACAACCCTAAGAGAGGTACTTGGTCGTACAGTTGACAGTGTTACTAAGGGTTTGCTGCTGAGACCTGGACTTAAGTAATCTTTCGACTGTTGGTGAAGATTCCATGCTTTTTCATTTAATGATGTGCTCTCTTCGAGGTCTATATATTTTTGACTATAGAAGGGTTTTTAACTTGGATTTTCTTTCTAGTTTCTAACTGAAGATGACCAATCATCAAGTCAGGACTGTCAATACATTGTGCAATGGTGATCTGAAACAAGAAGTTTGTGAGTGAAAGCAGGGAGGCATTGAAGAAAAAGACAAGTTATAGTCATTTTATAAATCAGGAATATAATAGAAAATTGGATTCATTATGAAAATTACAACAATATGAAACATCGTTATAATAATCCTTGACCATATACTCATGGCTATTCATCGTTGTAGCAACATAGAAAGAAGAAAGAACAATATCATTGGAAACAATCTCAAGAATCCAGTAACAGGATGTTCGCATGTTGCCTCAGAGGTGTAGAAGTAGTAATAGGGATTGGAGAGACCTCCCTGCTGCCCCTGGGCTGGAGGAGGTGGCGGAGCATGTGCTGGTTGAGATGGTGGTGAAGAATGGGCTTTGGATGGTGGTGGTGGTGACTGAGACATGTAAGGATTTTGCGGGGTGAGAGTTGGCGATGGCGGTGGTGGCGGTTGTCCACATGTGGCCGGACATGTGCCACACTTGCTTATGCATAGAAAGCTACCTTCGGGTGCTCCTGCTGCTGTTGCCTCTTCCGTGTTCCCCTGAACAGCTGCCATGAACACCATTATGGCTGTCAGCACCAAGAACATCCTTGCTCTTCTTGTATGTGCTGGATAGCAATTAGCCTCCATGTGCTTGTAATTTCTTCAGACAGGCGATCTTGTTTTCTACCTTCTTGCTTCTTTAACCCAAAATCTTGTGTTTGAATGGTTTGCAAGTTTTATAGAACATACAGGTTCCAAAGTTGTTAGACAAGCTTTTGTAAAAGAACATTGATCGCATGCAGCTGCAACCGTGTGAGGCATGCTGTAAAGGGTGCAAGAAAATATTCCTCTCAAGAGCATCTCCTTGTTACACAAGTTTGAAAGATGCTTCCTAGTTGAAGTATTATAATGGGTTTTCAAACTGTTTATGCCAAAGGTAAGGCTTTTATTAAAACTCTTAAGGGAGATTAGGGATTGGATGCCCATTAAAGCTTCAATATTAGAGGTTTTTCTGAATTTTTGAGTGCATATGCAGCCATGATTACATGAACTTAATCCTAGCATGACTTCATATCTAAAGCTTACTGTCACATATTTCTTTCATTAATGGTAGCTAGAGTCATCAAATAGTTCATTAGATTTCTCAATTTCTCAATGCTGCAAGGGATTATCGGATGCTTCATTACACTTCTGATATCTAACCCACTCCAGATTGCCCAAACTCAAAAATGTTACACAGTAAATCTAGTTTTAGTTGTTTTGGCTTATTAATTTAAGCTGGCTAAAGGACTTATACTACTGGAAGGAATGGCGCTCCAAATTTCTCCTGAATAGCTGGCTACCTATGGTTAATAAAGCTTGAAGAATCTATCTGTTCACTCAATGCTTTTTCGTCAAAGCCACTTTGGCAAAGCTTAAAATACAAAATTCACTAGCTGTGGGAGCAAAGAATTTCTTATAGTTGTGTAAGCATCAATCTTTTAATATGAATTATAAAGGTAAGTTATTGATGTTTATCCCTTGTTGCGAAGCTCCAATTTTGTGGCGTTATGTGATTCTTGCTTCGTTACGCACAAAATTTTATACCGTCCTCGCTAGACAAAAAAGACTGTTTCAGTGACTTTTGAATCCTTTCATCTAGTGCAAAGAGATTTGTATTTTAGTTAGAATTAAGTGCTTGGCAGATTATACTGGTGTGCTGGCGTATTATAACTGCTAGGTATCCGACGAATAGACTACGTAGTGGGCGCCAGCCCTGGGCATCGTTATCTTTCAGTGCATGCCAAACCTTTTACTCCAGCATCCGATTCGTTTCTTCTTTCATCCTTTCCCGTCACTTTCGGCCTTGGCACGAAATTGATTTTTAAGTGCTACTGGTTGAGGAACCAAGCATCGGACACCAAAAAAAAAAAAATTATGATATTGAAATGAAAAACTCCAACGTTGTGTATATTGAAATGGAGCTAAATTAAGCGACTTGGTATTGAATCCTATCTTTATCAACATTTGGAAGTTAGGGGTATCCTCTATTATATGGTGTTGGAATGGGTTCGGGCTATATCTTTTGCATGAAAAAAATGATTGGTCTTCTTGCATGATGCCAACCGTTGGATCATGTAATATCTTCTTTGAGATCTGTCCAGGAAGATGAAAGAAAAAGATTGGGATGCTTTAAAATTTGTGCGATGCGTGATCTAATGGTTGGCGTTGCAAAAGAAGATCAATCATTCTTTCATGCAAAAGATACAATCTGAACCTGGTTGGCATGGGTTTGCGTCGGATTAGAATTCCATGCAGTATCGACATCCATCTATCGGATGTTGCAATAATAATAATCTACAATGGCCAATATAATCCTGATGAACTTCATCATTGCCGCTGGCTGGAACGTTTATTCATAGTCCGTACCTTGGGTTTGAGTATAACCTTTCAAGTAATGGAGCTTTGAAATTCTCAACCTCGTATAATCCATGCCTCTTTTCTTTTTGAATACCCCTTTGCTTCATGTGAGTTCTACCTTTTGAGTGGATCAACAAGATCCAGATGCGGCTATTAGGCTTCATGGAATCCATTTGAAATCCGTGGCCTCCTTCCATTGGAAGAGTCAACAACTGAAAGTGCCTCTTGATTTATGCAAGGATCTGCATCCTCACCACTGGGAGTAATGAGATAAAGCTCACCTAGATAAGTGAACCACTTAAGCTGTTACCTGCTCTCTTACATTTTATTTCTGGAATTGGATTTCTGGGAGAACCACATTACTTACGACCGGAGGCTCATCAACTCTTTTCTTCTTTAAGTCTAGTTCTTGGTTTTTATGTTCCTAGAGGATGATATCCTCTTCCAGAAATGCAGCATTCTACTAATGAAGATTTTCTGATCCTCCTTGTATAAATAATAATCTTTCATTTCTTCAGGGTATCCCATGAAGTACAAAATTTGTCTCGTGCTTTCAACTTGTTGAGGTTGATTAAGTGGGACAATCACACACTCTAAGGTGTGTCAAGGTATGCTTCTTTCCACTCTGCATTTGATGTAGCTAACCCTTGCTAATTTATTTAGACCGTAATTTAAATTATGTGCCACACGTTGCAACATGTAATCGCGAAAAAATAAAGGTAAACTATGTGTGACTTATCATGAACTTGCCTATATCTATGATGGTCCTATTCCATCTCTCAAAAATTTCATTTTGCCGGGGACACCCTGATGCAGTTCGCTAAGAGTAAATCTCATTCAAATAATCTAGAAACTCATTAAAGAGATACTCCCTTCCTCGATTTAAGTATGGAGTTTTTATTTGTTTCTTAAGTCTCCTCTCCACTAGAACTCTATTCTCCTTGAACTTCTCTGGTGCATAAGGTAGACAATTCCATATATTGAGCAATCATTTGTGAAGGTGATGAAATACTTGTTTGGTGGTCCATGTATGTTGGAGGGAACCAAACTCCAGTGGCACACTCCCTTGTATGGAAGGGGAAGCTTGATTGTCTTGCCCATCAGGCATGACCTGCATGTTGGCTAGGGTTGAGCATCAAGGAAGCTCAATAGACTATTCCCAACAAAACTTTGTATCCCATCAAAGTTAACGTGACTTGACCTAGCATGCCATATATATATATATATATATATGTGGAATCCTTGTATTTATAATCCCTTTTTTGAGTCACCACATCTTATTGGGAAAGATATATTCAAGAGATCTAATCATCGTCCAACCCCCCGATAGCAATCACAAACTTATCGAATATGACTATCAAAATTTTTTATCAAAAATCAAATTATATTATGATTTGACAAGTCTACTAGAAGAAGCGATGTTCTTGTATATATGTGGTGCATATAATATTTCTTTTAAGATTTATCCATTAATCTAATCAGAAAGAAGGAAGAATTTTTTCAATTTGCTCAACTAGAAGAATTTTCAAAAGTAAAGATCAAGTTTTTTTTTTCTCTTTTATTTTTTTTATTGATTAAAAATGAGGTACATATTTTTTATTTATAATAACAAGGTTCGTCCTTACATATATTGAATCGGATTTCTCTTTTAGTTCTAAAATAATTTTTTGATCTAAAATAGATGTATCTAATAAAAATAATTAAAAAAAAAACTAAAATTCTTCGAGAGGTAGATCTTGATTTGTATATCAATTCTGTATTCTATTGCTCCATTGGATTCTTCTCAGGTTGGAAGCTATGCTCGATCAACATTTTACTTGAAAGAAAAATTTTCAAATTGACCGGCTCATTTTAAAGGCCGAATGAAGAAATTTTGTCTTAATCTTTAGGGATGCTGCCCCTTTAACATGGTGGCATCACGTTATAAATCTTGAGAAATTATTCAAATTTTTTTAAAAAAAATTAAAATCGAATATCGTATGATCAAATTACGATCTTTAAAAGTTTGACTTACGAATTGATTTTTTGGATGCATCAGATCTTGCTCCTAACACTATCCAATCTTGACCATAATAGTCAAGATGATCTACATTGAGTTTGGGGATCATTCCAGATCATCCATGGTCATTGAGATCATAGACTACATCTCTGATGGCTAGCTCCAATACTTGTACATATGATCGCAGCTGGAGATGCATGTTGCCATCCTCCAGAATCCTGCTCCTTGAGAATCCTTATAAGGAGTTGCAGACTGAACCTCGGATCCAAGGACCATGATCCAGGTGTTCGGTGGTCCGATCGGTGTACTGGCCTTTATAACATGTATGTGTTATACATGCCATGTGACTCATATCTTTATGCAATCAAGCAACCATTTTGACCTACCCTGCTTATATTGAGACTGGTATCCTGGCACTTCATGCTATGAAACCATATTTTGCACCTTGGGATCTCTTCCCTGGGTGGGAAACCTGGAATAGATTGTCCATATCCCTACCACACCAATTCTAGCATCTCATCATTAGTGTTGGCGCTAGAAGGCTATGGCATCTCCTGACCGCATCTTTTTCTATGCATCACTCATGCATGGCAACGTATCATGAAACGCGATTCATCCTAGACTCATCTTATATCAATTTAAAATGAGTTTTGTTTAGATATTAAGAAAAAGTGAGAAAGTAGTATAAAATTAAGATTTTGAAATATTTTCAGATGTTGTGCAATTAATGATGTTCCCAAATTTTCAGGAGATATCAAGGGAAAGGGTTAAAGACTTACGATTTAAGAACAAAAAAAAAAAAAAAATCCTTTCCACATTATTATAAGGAGGCAAAAGCAAATTATGACGAATTTCGAGGAGCATAAAGGACGGGCATTGGATACCGTTACCAAATAATCCCCTATGCTGGGCCCAAGGCCGAACCCTAGATTGGATGTCCCGTCTTGAACACAGATCATGACGGCAAGGGACCTATAGCATTGTGAGCTATATCCTTAATCGTAGATGGCCCATGATTTAAGGCTGGAATTGGAGTGGATCCGAACCCAAGGAGGTGTTTGTATGGAACATATATAGTTTTTTAGAAACTATCTGAATTTATAATAGTTGCAGATAAGACTGGAAACAGGTTGGATAGACCTAACTCAATGGCCTAACCTGCTTAGTCCTAATCCGATCTATTTTAAAAGACCCGTGGGATGGGTCGGATTCTAAAATTAGATCCATTTTATTTTTCGGATCAAATTTAGCTTTACTAAAATTCGGATCTGACGAGATCCGAATCAAACCCAGTATACCATTAGAATCCGAATACACTTAAGCCTTTAAGTTATGATTTAAGCCCTGTATGAGCAATATCTAATATAAAGATAGATTTAAAATTAATTTTGTATCCTAATTTTTTTAAGAGAATAATATTTATTGTCTATGTTGTATGGTTAACGGTAGTTAGCTATATGATAATTAAAATTTAGTTGGCTATTTTCTACTCAAATCTAATCCGGACTCAAATTTTTTGGATTAGGAATGGGTTATATATGGATCCGATCTAATATGAATATCTTATTGGGTTAAAAATCTTGACCATGGATCTGATCCGATTCGACGAAATCTTCTATTGGATTGGGTCTGCATCAAATATTAGGATCCGATCAAGAATCAGATCGGATAAGAATCAGTCGTGACTCCGCCCAATCCAACCCATTAGAATCTCTAATTGCAGAAAATCAATAATGAAGCCATGTCATGCTTTAAGCAGCATCTCTGGTCACGATTCACCAGCTATGCCTTGGTGGGACTGGGTGGTGGTCACAATGTGATTGACCCCTTGTAAAAAAGATTTTACTAATGCATATATGAAATCCGAATAATACATCATCAAGCCCTATTGGGGTTAGGATACTTAATATTAACACTAATTTAAATTAGTTTTTTCATGATCAAGGTTGTCCGCCAGAGTCTAATCCATAATTTTTCCTTGTCAACCAAATGTGTCACAGCAGCTCAAAATTCTATATACAGTTTTTTTTTTTTAAAAAAAGAAACTAAAATACATGCTCTTAGTTAGAATTATCCCTTGTAATATATCACCATCTAAACATCTCAAGTCTACCCGTGATATCAAGAAGCGTTAATGGTCAATGGGCTTTATCCATAACATCGATAAGCTTTCTTAAGTGATATCTAGGATTTGAACTCCGCAATTCCAGAAGGGAAAGCCTTTGGACGTGACGTACTGAGGTACCAACAATGCCAACAAGTTTTTGTAATATTGATGAGCAAAACGACTGCATACATATACATCAAACTATGTGCTTTGATATTTATGTTTAAATTAATAACTTTTCCTTTCTGAAAATTTCTACTATTTTTTCTCTCTTTCTGACTAAATTATTGGGAATATATCTCTCTATATATATAACTATAAAATATGGCAACCATTGCTTGGGATTTTACTTTGTAAGGGCTATACCAAATAGTTTTTATTTTGGGTTCATAATTATATGAAATTGAATTTAGTATGGAACAACACACAAGATTTCGTAAGACTTTTTCATTGGAAATGTGGTTCTTTTCCTACCTAAAATGTTGACATTCTTTCTTATGAATTCCATTCAAATCTATTTTCAAATGAAAATTTCATTCATTTAATCTTTGGAGCGGTTGTTTGGTGCAGTATTTGCGAGAAGACTTGGACTGACAAGCGCAATGGCACAAGTTCTAAATCCTGGGCAAACAATTTGTGTAAAAAACATTGCCAAAGATTGATTAGATCTGTCCCCAATCTGTTCCCGGCTGTAGAATTTGGATTGCCAGGACCACAACTAGATAATGAATTTTGTAGCCAATTTGATTAAGGCAGATTCGACAATAAGATATTGCTCTATTCTGACTTAGATGCTCGAGGTCAGAAATATAAAAATTACCTCTTCCATTGTCAGGGTAACGCATGATAACACCAACGTAGTGACATTATCTGACAAAATCACCATCCTTGAAAACTTTATTTCTTCGGTTTATCCCATTTGCATGGGAGATCACATTTCCTTGACCAATCCAAACAGAAAAAATATATTAGATCACTGCAAGTTTTCCTCGAACGAATGGTGGTGTTTTACAATCATTTCATGTTAATATTATTCATATGGGTGACAGAATAAAATACGACTGCTGCCACCTTTATTTAATAACCAAGATACATTGCAATCACCACATCATCATATCTATCCTATTTTAGGAACTTGTGCGACGATGCCATCTTTGTCCACCCAAACCCAAACCCTTTCGCAGCTGAAGTTAAGGACGACCGATTCTCCGACCATCACGATAATGGCGTCGACTGCCGGATTCTCCTTCTCGATTATCTTCTCTGCCTCCTTTCCATTTACTCCTACCAACTCAGGCCATGAGCTCTTCCCTAGCACCACAGTCGAGAAAACATGTCAGAAGAGCTTATCTCAAACATAATAACTAATTCCAAGTGAGAAGAGAGAAGAAATAGAGTTGGATCTCTCAATCTAACATTATTAGCATGAGGCCTTACCAGTGCATTCCATTGTGCAAGTTTTCTTCCTCTACTTCTTCTATGGGCTCTAGGAGGTCTAGAGGGTTGGTATTTATAGGCCCTCTATGGTGTGGCTTCTTGAGCTATAATTAAATTTTGACGTACAAATCTCATACGCAAGTCGATTAGGATATGGTTTCCTTGTTAGACTTTTGGTGATTAATTCATGAGATCGAGGTTGCTTAATTTTCTCTGATGCGGTCTGACTATTGATTCATTCGTTTGACAAATGCAAATGATAATTAGAACTCGTAAGGATAAGAAGCAGGAAAAAGAGAGAACCGCGGATAAGAAGCAAGAGAAAAGTCCATGAGTCAGAAATATGCCCAGACTAATTTTTGTTGAGCTGCCAACGACAAAGTACGTAGAAATCGTAGTTCTAAGAAGCAAAGTAGAACTCCATGCATGAATTGTACAAAAGGATCAAGTTTTTGTGCCCATGCAAATGGCGCATTGGGTACAAATAGCCAATCCTTTTCTAATTTGATAAAAAGCAATGTCAGAGACCTTGAAAAATGTTTGGATGCCCATATATTAATTCCATCCGTTGGCATATATATATATACGTAGGCCAGTTTGAATTAATGCCTGGACAAAGGAAGTCACTTTCTCTATCCTAATTGCCGTAAGATAGCACAGTTAACCTTGAAAAATGATTTGCAAATTCTAGGAATCCCTAAATTTCTGAGATTAATTTGATCCATGAGTTCCCGCTTATGATCTCCTGAATCTCCAACCTTTCACCTCAACTCTTCATACCTTCCATTCAAACGAGATATAGAAGTAATTTCATTGACCATCCAAACAGAGAATAGTATACATACTATCCAATTTTTCTTCAAATAATGAATGGTATTCTTACAACTGTTGCGTACTATACAAGCTTACGAGGTTTATCTCTCGCCATTAAACGATCTTGAAATAATCTATCATTTCTTCTGTGCTCAGGCCTGACCGGTGCATTCCATGGTGTTTGTTTATTTTTCCTTGAGCTTGTGGAGGTTTAGAGGATTGGTACTCGTTGAATTAATGCTTCTTTTTTTTTTTTGGTCGAAGGTTGATGCTTTTTTTTGGTCAAAGGTTGATGCTCCTTTTAGTAGATATATTAAACTTTGAAAGTACAAATCCCATACGGAAACTTTCCTGGATAGACTTTTGTTGCTATTTTTGTTACGGGGTTTGAAGTTTGAATTCCTGGTTTCAATTTTACATGGAGAAAAGAGAGAGAAAAGTAAGGAGTAATCGATCACCCCTCTACATATAGGATATTAAAGTGTTTAATCGATAGTCCAAGTTTTCTCTGTTTGAAGTTGGATGAGAAACAAGGGTAAAGTAATGCATTTCCCCTCTGCCTATCATGTTAATCGAACTTACTTGAATGTTAGATTAGAAGTGTTTCTCAGAAGGAAGCAGAAATTAGATTACATGCACGAGAAACGAAAGAAGCAATGCATTTTCCCTTAATCTAGGATTGAAGTGTATGTGAAAAGTATGAGGCCGCATTGTGTTGTCATTGGACCTAAAACATATTGAGTGCTGCATTTGTATATTCGTGGTTATATTTTTTTTATTTGATAAATATCAATACAAATATGGATATTATTTGATATCAATATTCGTACGATCTCTTCAAGTAAAGTGGGAAGACAATCATCTTAACTGATCAGCTGGTCGGCCATATAGATTAGATTATTAGACTTTGTGGGTGGAAGCTCATATTACTTTTTGTATAATTAGTTGAAAGAAAGCATATTTTATCTTATTAAAAAAAATGTTTAAGTACGGATTGAATCTATAATAATCAATATATATATATATAGCTGAAACCTTGTTACATCTAAAATTTATTAGATAAATATAATATCTTTTATTTTTAGATTAATTTAACTATATACTTAGTGATGAAATATTATCATCACAAAAAATCTAAATTAGTTTGCATGAAAAGTAATTTATCATAAAAATATAATAATCAACGAAAACTATTTGTGATACAATAATATATAGAAAATGAAATCTATTTTATTGCCAAATAGTCAATATTCTATGCTAGAACTATATATATTATCTACTAAATTTATTTAACAAGCAAATGTTGTCATCACTAAAAATTATATAAATAATTAGCAATGAAAATAATTTTATCAAAAATGCTATACGGTAATACATAAGCGATAAAATTGAATTCTTTGATAAATAGTTAGTATTCAGCTGCAAAACTATATAGGAAATAGAGTCATTGTTACAAATCATAGAAAGAGTTAATCATTAAAGCTATTTCATTATAAAAGTTATACAAATTAACAAAATCTGGCTTGCCATTATATAGTTAGTATTCTATGACAAAACTATATACATTATCAATAAAAATGTATATAATAATTACAAATTATTATCAATAAAGAATATGTCTATTATTAGCAAAAAGAACTATATATCTTATACGGTGGGAAGTGTATGACAAATACTATTTTGTTACTTAATAGTCTATATTGTATGAAAAAATTATAAAAAAAAACATCATATAAATAAATATTTAGTGATAAAATATTTTTCTAATAAAAATTTATTTACGATGAAATATAATTTTGTTACCAAAATATAAAAATATTTTTGAGAAAATAAATATACAAGATATAGTAATAAAATTAGTTCTTTACTATAAATATTGATAATTTTTTATTTTTTAAATTCATTAATGCATATTTGGAAACAATTCTAACATCCTCATCAAAATAAATAACCAATTCATAGCAAAAATATGTCATCACTAAAATGCTTGGTAATACAATAATAATATTCCGTTGCCAAAGTATCTTAATGGTTACCAAAACAATCTGACGAAAGGCCTGAGTGGGAGTTTTTGAGATGACAATTTAGCGACAAGAAGAGGATCTTCTTTTGGAGCGGAAGCAACCCATGGCTCAAATGGTCACTGCCTTGTAAAGTGGCAGCAGGTTTGCAAACCGAAGAATTTAGGAGCATTGGGCGTGACCAACCATCCTCCCTTCAACCAATGCTTCAAAATGGTGGTCGCGACTATATAATAATAATAATAATAATAAAAAGCAATGGAGAAACCTCATCCTCAACTTACACTATAAGAAAGTACTCCCAAGCATCTCAACTCGATCCCCAATATATCAAAAAAACATCATCAACATGGAAAGACATACATTCAGCGCTTCAAAGCTTTTGCTTCAGCACTAATTCTATTGTGGGAGTCGGCAAACTTAATTGCCTTCTCGCATGATAGATGGGTAAGAGAAGAGCTAGCTAGCCTCTAAAAAATTTATTCCCTACCTTATTTAAACTTGCTCTCAAATCAGGGGTATCTGTACTACATGAATTTTATAAAGCTGAAAACATTCAAGATCCCTTCCATCCTCATCTAACATCTAGAGGTACTGAGGAACTTGGCGTTACAGCAAAGCTGGGTCTCATGCCATAGGGGAAGATATTTAGTTCACATAAGCAACCTAATAATCCTTCTCCGGAACACCTCCTAGCTCCCGGATAAATTAAAGAATGGAGTTTTTTTTTTTTTTTTTTTTGGTAAAGAAGAATGGAGGTTTTTTTATATCTGAAACTTACACTCCATCTGGATGTGCCAAACACATCTGAAAAAATAAAGCGCCATATCTATAAATTATGTATATTTTCTATCAATAAATACTGGATGGTCAGACCTCGATCCCTTTACATCAAAAAAAAAAAAGCCTTTCAGTAATGGTGTTTGGTTTCAAAAGTCCATGATAAGCTTTGCTTCATTTAAAGTTGCAATAGCAAATCACAATCTAAGATACAAAACATATATGCAGTTATAGCCTCATTGGTACAGTGGATGTTTCTTGGCAATTGAAGATCGATGTCTCCTCTTTTATAGGCACTTCTAGTGCTTGGTCTTGGTGATGGTTGTCCAAGCTTACCCTTCTCTCCTGGATCTTTTTTCAACTAGCTAGTTGTGCAAAGGGAGATCATTACCTTGCATAACATCTCGTAATTGGTCTCTTTAGCATGATTCATTTAGGTGCACATGCTTTGGAACAGATTACACGAGAGGTATTGATCTCCAATGCAAGATAAAAACCTCTTATCTCTTGGAACCTCCATTTGTTAAATGAATGAACACGAGGGAACTGCTAAAAGCAATAAAGAGAGAGCTCATGAGAGAGAGAGGTTTTTAGAAGTTAATAATGAGGATTTCTACTTTAATGAAATCTTTTACCAAATGGAGAAAAGAAAAGGACAAAAACAATAACAAAACAAAGTAGAAAATTATATTTTCTTCTAATATAAAGTGGGAAAGCCTAGAGCGCGGCATGCAAAGCGTGATAGACTTTAAGGCCTTCCATACGGTAGATTTGTGTCCTAACTAAAGATACTTATTTATAGGCCCATGTATTTATGTTCTAACCAGAAGTGGGCTACATTTCTCAACAAGCTGCTTTTCAATAACCAAACAAAAGCTTTTCAACCTAGCTACTTTTTATTTTCTCTTTTCATCCAACAAGACAATTCTAACCTTTTTTCTTTTTATCAACTCTGAGAAGGCTTCTGATAAATGAAACCATTGTTTTAGTGGAAGAAAATATTTTTAAACCATGCCATTCTGAAACATATTAGACCATACTTTGCAGATTAAGAAATAGAATATTAAGTTCCAATGGGTTTTTTTTCTTGCGAAATTATGAAACCACGATATGATTTAAGATTTGCAACCCAAGGAATGAACAATAGAAATCAGAAATTGTAGTCATAAATTGGGCTTTCTGGAGTAATTCAATTACCTGCAAAGCTTTAGAATATGGAAAAATCCAAGAAATTCATCAACAGTTGGAAAAAATTCAGATAACCAAAATCAAGAATAAAATAACAACTTTAAAAAAAAGAAAAAAGCTTCTTGAAATTCTTGTATACTTATCTACTTTCATAAGTATCGTCGTGGAGGGGGTTTGGAAGTAACATGTAAAAGAGGCAAAAAAGGTAAACGAGAGCAAAAATCAACAACTATGTATGCGACCATTTGTTTGTAAAACACAAAGATTTCTTAAATTAGTCTAGAATAATCTGCAAATAAATCATAAAATCCATCTAATACTCCATAACAATTGATGAATTCTGAAATTGATATATTCAAAGAGAATAATTTGGAGGATCATTAGACCAAGAGAACAACTCAGAAATTTTCAGTTTAAATAATAATTGATAGACACTACATAGCCAAATCACATACAAGTGGGTGATGCATGGTAGGAGAGGTTTTGGAATAACAGAAGTAACTTTTTTTTTTTATTAAGAGGTATGGTGATTATTTATAGAGCTATGTAAGGAATTAACTATGTCAAACATTCGAGGAAACACCCTTCCCAGGTCCAAACATGGAACCCCTTTCCCACGTAAGGTTTAAGTGCTGTAATCCAAAAGGCTAATGTCTCACCCATTTTGCAAGATTAAACCAACAAAGATACATAACCTATTCACAAAACTCTCTTTTGATCAATACGTTTGCATAATGATAGAAAATTGGCATAGAAAATTATTATTCGTCCTATAAACAATGAGAACATCTATATAATGGCCATTTAAACCAAATAAAAGCGAAATAGAGATAAAACGATTTTGGGATTGTCAAATTGGTTATGACAATAAACTTTACTTTTTGTTTCGCTTGAGAGAAGCAACGAGCATAACAGTCCCTGTTTCCAGATAGAAAGAAAGAAAAAAAAAAAAATCATCATTACCTCGTTCATTCTTTCATTACAAACAGAGCTCTTGACCAAAAAGAAGAAAGACAACGAAAATCATAATGGTATATATTTGATTAGCATGATGGTAACAATTTGTAGAACAAGTAAAAGGTAAAAATATATATAGGATCAAAAATATAAGTAAATAACCCACCAACTCGAAGTTCAAACTGCAATAAGCTTCATCAACTCGTCTCTCTCTATCTAGCTTTGGAGCGAGTTCTCTCTCATTTTAGGATTAACGTCAGTTCTGGCCTGAGCACACTAAGTTTCCCTAATTTTTTTTCTGAACGGATTTTCTTAACTTTATAGGCCCTCTGGGCTTCATCCACGTGTAAATAGCTGCCTCGAAGAGAACTTTCTAGAGAGTCCATTTTGCCCTTCCCACCCACGGTAAACGTTTGAAAGAGTCCATTCCACTTCATCTACCTAGAAACTTCTACAGTACCGCAAATGTGACACTGAACACATGAGAGAGCTCATCCCACTTCATTTACTTGGAAACCTCTGGCATGGAAGTGAGAAAAGCATGGCCTTATTTGTGAATGAAGGAAATATTTTAAATTCAAATTTATAATGAAATATTTCAAATTTCAAATATACTCAGAAATCTCTCGCATTTCCTTGTTTAGCTAGAAAATATGATTCATTTCCCATTCTTCATTAACTTGATAGGATTCTCTTCTCCCAACCCTTTCCAATCTTTTATCTTCTATATATTCCTTCAAGTTATTCGAGCTGTTTTGTGTATCGATCAAATTTATGGTGGTAATACCACCAAACAAGAGGTTTTACATGTTGGAAAATTTTATGATTTTTTTTTTTTTTAAAACTTGAAAAAGATTCGAAGTTTCAAGTCCCTGGGTAATAATTCCACGTTAGATATTTAAATGCAAGGACATTTGGACTGGAAGCCGCATGCATGCACACGTGCTAGCTTTGCTCGATGCAGTTCGCCATGTCACTCACGTGCGTGTGTGTGGCATGATATGTATGCACATGCAGCACGAATAGTTTGTCGTTTTTGGCCACAAGCCTTACAGTATTAATTCTTAAATTTGTAACGCAGGCGTTGCCAATCTCAAAACCTTTGACCGATGCCCTTGTGATTTTCTTACTTGCAAAGTATATAAAAAAATTTGAATTTGAATTTGAATTTGAATTTGGCTAACTCATAACGTAAACATTACAAAGCACTATGGATATGTTATTGGGGCGCCATCATAGACATTCCATTAAGGATTTTATTGAATAAGCCGTTGGGACCTTTAATTATGAGCCTCTTCCGAGTTTAATTACATGGACCGAGCCCTACAAAAAAGCTTCAGGATGAGGGTCTCCAACATAAACAATCTAATTAAAACAGATCAGGTCTTATCCAAGTGCAAGTTACTTTGCTATTATTTCCAGAGTTAAGCTTCCACTAGCCTTTCTCCCTTTTCAAGTTACTTGGTTTTTCTTGGCTTTTCCTACTCTTTTGGGGCAGCTAATGCAATCCGTTGGGTCAAATCTTCATGCGTTCATGCTTATGATAGAAGGCTTCAGATTGAGTTAAGTTCGTTGTACCCTGGGGAATAATCTTCTTGTATATTTGCATAAGGGAGTGAATTTCATTCTTAGGATAATGTTTTCGCACGCTTCTTCGATTCCCTTTTTTGGGTTTGTTGTGTTCCTTACGTAGTCATTTGACTGGCCCAAATAATAACATTAGCCCAAAACCATGAAACAAAAAAGAAAAGAATGAATAAAATTTGAAGTTTGAAAAGATTAGATTCATACACATGTTGTTTTGATAATGCAGTATGTTTAGATTTGATTTTGAATTAATATATTTTGTATGTTTATTTTTAGTATACAATTATTGTTTAATTTATTTAGCTAAAGTATTCATTACTTACATGATTATTTAGCATATAATTCTATATTAATTATACTATTTTTCTACATTTGGAAAGCTAGTTTGGCTCAAAAATTCATTATGAGAACGACTAAAGACAAAATTTTGATATCTTTATTTTAAATTACATCTTATTAATATTTGATGTAGGACTATAGAGTAATGTTGGTTTAGATTTAGTTATTTATATTAAAGTTTAAACATTAGTTATTTAAATTTATTTCATTGTTTGTTTATCATGATATATTGATGCTTTATATACGTGTAGAGCGAGTTTTCTATAAGTATGCAACTATTGCTACGACTCCTAACTCAAGGTTTCGGGTCACTTGGACTGCTTGTAGCTCATCACGGCTTAAAATTCAAAATATGTCCAAGCAAAAATAAGCCTCTTAGGAATCAGAACTCCAAAAAACTACACCAAACCGAGTGATGGATCTCGTTGAGGGGTGTCTAGAGAGGCAATAGGCTTCTCTAATGACACTTTCAAAAGAAATCAAAATTGCGGAGTTCAAATGAGATCCAGTACAAAGACGATCATCAAGCGGGGATCTGAGAGTGGGTGAGTAGAGAAGGGGCTTCAAATGGTGTGCACTTCACCATGCTAGGAAATCTATGTGTGGATATCATGCTCAGCATCCCGAGCTTACCTCTGGCATGGACTGACAAGCAGTGGGCTTACATGGAGAGCTTGGCAGCTTCTCCTCTCGAGAAGGTTGTCAAGAACCGAGTTTTCTTACGATTTTAGTCTTTATTCCCACTATTTGATACATTGCTCCATTGTATGATTGCGAATCTTGATTGCTCCTCTTATAATAACTCCATATTTTGGAACATTGATATAATAGTAAACTTGATGGTAGTGTTGAGCTCTTGCTGAAAGAATTGTTTAAGTAATATTTGAAATGTAAAAGTATGATTAGAATTGATCACGGTACAGAATTTGAAAATCAAGCTTTTGATAAATTTGTCTTTGAAAATAGTATCGATCACAACTTCTCTGCACTTAAGACACCTAAGTAAAATATGAGGTAGAATGAGAAAAAGGACTTTGTAAGAGATGGCATGACCATACTTTGTGAAAACAACCTACCAAAATATTTTTGAGTATAAGTTATAAACAATACATATTATGTGCTAAATAGAACATTAATTAGACTAATTTAAAAAAAAATCCCCTATGTGTTTTTCAAAGAAGAAAACAAAATATTTTTTATTTCAAAAGAGTTTGATGATGTCAAAAGAGTTTGCATATAAATCATGATTATTAATGATGCTTTTGGGAGTGATTGTAGAATTTCTTAAAATGCTCAAAGATTGATTTTATCCAAGAAGAAGTCCTCTCAAATTTAAGTAAACTTATATTTCAAGTCAAAGATTTAAGTTTTGGAAGTAAAGAAAATGAGTTTGGCATGAAAAGAATTGAATTAAAGAAAGTCTAGCCTAGAAAGACTTCTCAACAAATCCATCTATTCATAAATTAAGTTTGAAAAAATAAGTCTAGCTTATAATATATTGAATAAAAAAAATTACTTAAAATCAATTTTGATATACTTAGCATGCCTTTGAGTCGACCAAGAAAGTCACGTAGCTGACCCAATCTCAGTACGAGGAAAAAAGATAGAAAGAAATAAAATTCAGATAATCTTTCTTAGCTTATCAAGCTTTCATATTCACCGACCCAGACAGGATTATAGCAAACTCACCTATCTGCACAATTGACGTAGTTTCAAACTCAAGATGAAGATAGAAGATTAAATATTTCAGAAGTTCTCCTGAGCCGATCAAGAAAACAAAATAGCCGATCACGATTGGAGCTTAACCAACTCACAAGAATAAGATAGCCAATTCAATCTCAAAGATAGAAGAATATGGAAAGTAATAAAATTTACAAGTTTTTTGATCTAATTCAAAAAATTAGTTAGTCAACCAAATCATGAATGTGAGCCAACGAAAAAAATATTTAAGCCGACCGACTCTAAGACAGACAGAATAGATAGAAAGTTGAAAAATTTATATATATTCTTAAGCCATCTCAAGATTTTACTTCGTCAACTCAACACTTCAGATTAGCCAACTAAGAGTTTGAATGATCCAACTTATAGATTTCTTATAAAATAATGATGAATTTTTTAGATTTTTTCAAACAATCATATTTTATTTATTACAGCTATTTTCAAACTTTCAATAGTTAAAGTATTAATTACAGATATTTTTGATATCATAAAAAAGAAGAATTCAAATTGGAAACTAAGAGATTGAATTTATTGAGCTTTTTCTTCAAGTTATTGAATGGAACAAAAAGAAAGAGAGGGAGGAAATTAATAGAGCTTTTAATTCAAACCTTTCCAAATTTACTCAATTAAAAAAGAGATAAAGAGTATATTGAATTGAGCTGACAACTACTGAGCAAAAGCATTTAAATCTTCATCAAATCCTCTCCCAAGAATTCAAAGAAGAAGTTAGTAATTCAAGAGCTCATTCACACCAACTTTTTATAGAGTTTGATGTTTCAATTTTTTGTGCTTTCAAACTCTTGTACATCTTTCTTTATCCATTGTTATAAGTTTTTTAGAAAAAATCTTAAAATTATTAAATGGTTGGTCCAAGTCATAAATTAGATATTATAAAATTTTAGTTGGTAAGTTGGAAAAAATCAACTGAATTGATTGTGAGCTCGAAAATAATCAATTTATAAGATTTTGATTGATGAGTCAGAAAAAATCAACTAAGTTTGATTGTGAATTCATGAAAACAATCAAACTATAATCTTGAGAAATTATTATTGAAATTCTCAAGTAGATTTACTTGGTAAGTGGATGTAAGTACTAAGTTGAGCACCGAATCATTATTAATCTTATGTATTTATGATTGTATATTTGTATTTACACTTTATCTTCTATTACATATTTACTTTCTGCTAAGCACTCCACAAACACTCTTAAATTTGTTATTAGGCCTAAGTTCTTTAATAATTTTTAAAAAATTTAATTCATCCTTCCTCTTAGGTTACCACCTCTAGAAAATAAAGAAGAAGTGCTAGAGGATATTGCCGACTCTAAGACATTCATTGAAAAGTACAATCTGACAAAAAAATTATTGTTCGAGCCAATAAAGGAGCTATATTATTTAATTATTGGTTCAACAAATCATTGCATATTGTTGTTATTGCCTCAATAATGGCACAAGCTATTGAGGTGTTCATGACATCTGCTAATTCAATATTATTGGCATGAACTTCACAATGAATAGGATTGTTAAAATTTATTACCAAGTCTTAATTTTATTAGAATTTCTATTTAGTTGGCCATAATTCTAATAGTGCTAGGATTCAAGTCCACTTTAGTTAGGTTGACTCTTAGGCATAATGTATTAGAGTTTATTTATCAGTTGAAGTTTGGATAGTGATATTTTTGTTTCTTAACTAGTGAGAGGTGTTGATATTATTGTCTTGTAGTGGGATAGGAACTAGAGAGAAGGGGGGGGGGGGAATTATTTGTGCACCGCGGGCGGTGTAGAAAATTCGACGTAGAGTGCACTGCCTTATCCAATAGGTCTATGTAGCCATCGCTTTCCAACGCATATTTAATGTCTATAGTTTCACTTTTTCGTTTGAAATTTTAAATGACAAAAATATCCCTTCTCTTTGAAAAAATTTATGACATTCTGTGGCATAGTATGTCATCCTATATCAAATTATGACTTTCTGCATGCAGGATGTCATAATATGATCCAGAAAATTATGAGATCCTAGCATATTATGATATGCTGCATCAAATTATAACTTCCTGCATGTAAGATGTCATAATACGGTCCAGGATGTCATAAAATAGGAGGGGCATTTTTGTTCAACCACTTTCAATGCACATTTAATGCATGTAATTTTTTTTTTATTTAAAAATTTTAAATGATAAAAATATCTTTACTTTTTAAAAAAAAATTATGACATTCTGTATTAAATTATGATATCCTGTGTGTCAAATTATGACTTTCTGCACGTAGGATGTCATAATATGGACGTAAGATATCATATTTTTTTCAAAAAGTAGAGGTATTTTTATCATTCAAAATTTTAAATAAAAAAATAAAACTGCAAGCATTAAATGTGTGTTGAAAAGTGATGGCTACGTGGACCAATGAGATAAGACGATACCCTTCGCATCGGATTTTCTACACCGCTCACGGTGCACAAAGAATTTCTCGGGGGGGGGGGGGGGGAGGGGAGGCATGGTCCTTATAGGGGAGAGAAGCTTTTGGGCTTTTATTTTTTAATTAAAAATTTTGTTCCCTCTTGAAATTTTTTCCTTCTCTAAATTTTTTTCTTCCAGCATTTGTTCCCTATTTTTTTTTTCTTGATATTTGTTCTGGATTGTGGATCAACACAATCGATTTACTCCAGATAGTGTGTTATCCTAAACTCGTGATAGGGTAATATTAATGCCACATTTCTAGCTAGTGACAAGGCAACTATAATGCAATATTTCTACTTGTGATAGGTAATGATAATGCCACATTTCCAACCTATGACAAAATAATGATAATGCCATATTTCTAACCATTGATATGGCAATTATAGTATCACATTATTGCTAGGCAATCATAAAATTGCTAGTTTAAAGCACCACATTCAACTACTTAGTATATAAAATTCAATTTTCTGCATATCAAACAAAAGTGTATATACACACATAGGTCATCAAGCATAAGAATAATTATCTATATCAATAACAAAGTCCAAATGAAACATTTATCAGCCCAAGTACATATAAGATATTCAAATAATTTAAAATCAATATTTGACAACTTCGATGGAACTTTGGATCAACTTTAGATGTGAGCCCGAACTGACGGACTCCGTATCTAATCGACCTCGGACGTATATCCAAATTGATGGGCTCTATCTCGAATTGACTTTGGATACTAGCCTGAACTCACGGTCTTTGCATTGGTCTACCTTGGACATGAGTCCAAGCAATGTACTCAAGTCGAACCATCTCGCCAGGGTTAAGAAAATAAAAAGCAAACACAAATCCACATTGAAAGATGAGGAGAAATCTGTTTCATTGATAAAAATGTCCATTACAAGAGATCAAGAACACAAAAATATAAAGATAAATTAAAGAGCCTCGTCAGTGGCAGGGTTGGGTGCAAGTTCAACTGCGGACTCAGGGGCAATCTCAGACTCGATGGTAAATGATGGTGCAGTTTAGTTCTCCTCTCTTCGGTCTCATTATCACTGGCCTTTAGACGAATAAAAAAATATTCGTTGCAACGATGATATCATCTCAAATTTATAATAAATCAATAAAAATTTTATATTAAATAAATTATCATATATTACATCAATTTTTATGGATAATATCTCATCTTATTTTAATATATTTTATATATTTTTAATTTTTTATTAATTTATTATAATGAGTGAGCAGCCTGGGCTTAGCAGGTGTCAAACCGCGGCAATGAGCTACAGCAGATCCTTCCGCGACCTTAGCCTCGAAAGCGACAGAAGCCTTGAACTCCGCGATGGTTCGGAGCTTGGCCTCTGCAGCCACCATCGACTTTTCCTCAGTAGCTTGGGCCGCTGCCGCTTCATCCTTCTCTTCGGACATCATCGAGGCTGCCTTGCTGATCTCCAGTTAACTCCTTCTCGAGATTGGCAACCTTCCAATGATACTGTTCGGCTGCCGCTGTCCCTCCGATCTTCTCCCGAGCGGACGGGAGCTCGGACTTGACCCGCAATATCTCTTCCTCAACCATTTTTTTGGCGTCTTCAACGGCCCTTGTTCGAGCTTTGGAAGTCCGGAGCATGTTCTCGCCCTCTCGTCGAGGACAGTGATATGGTGGGCCAACAGAAAAAGAAAAATGGCAACGAACAACTTGCAGCCAAAGATTTTCACTCCTCCTTTGGTTCCCATATCCTCCATCCACGCTCTCAAGTCCCTCCAAACGACCACCGTCGATGCCATCAATAGCCCTTGCCACCTCCATTGCCTCCTCTTCTATCTCAAATTTCATCGCGGTAAGCCTCTTGCATGTCCTCCCCCTTCCCTTCCCTTCCCATCTCCTCCACAAAAACGCTCTTGAATCCCTCCTACTCGTCACCTCCAAGTGGCAGACGGCCATCTCCGCTATCTTGGACTTCACTGTGCCGCCATCCTCATCCTTCGCAACTGTCCACCCCCTAAAAATTGCTAAACCTAGAGAAGATAACTAAACGCTTCATGAACCACCGATCCCGCTAATGTAACCCACAAAATTCCAGATATATATACTCCTTCATAAATTCCAAAACATGGGCGTTCGCTTTCCCTCCCAATCTCCTTCCTTTGCTGTTGCTCTCTTAATTCCCTCATCTCTTCCTTGGCCGGTGGCCCTCCTCCTCCGCCGCCTTGTCTACCTTGTCATTGCCGCCGCCGGCACGTGCAGCGGCCGCCATTATATTACTCTCCCCTACTACGTCGCAAGCCCAAACTACTTGACCCTTCCGTACTAGCAGTCTCTTGAGGGCAAGACTTTTACGTCCATATTATACCAAACTTTCTATTCATATACTGAATCGATCTAATTACACACCTGTAATGATTAATGAATAACGTACGGCAGAATCTTTTTCTTTTCTTTTTTTTTGGTAAATATTCTTTTTTCTTGACTCCGATTCCTGCTAGGATTTACTTAATTATCTACGCTCTGACTTCGTATCGGTTTCTAAGTCCGATTTTTTTTTTTTTTTTTTTTGAGAAATAATTCCGATTTCTTTTTAACTCACAAGCCCAGTACCCTAGCTGACTTGAGCCGGTGAGCGGAGGTTTTCTCTCGTGAGGCCGTGACGAAGAAAAACGCCAGATTTCACTTTTGACGCCCAAAGGTTGAAGCCAAAGCCCGCCAACCGCGCTGATCACCGGCGGATGATGCTCGGCCCAACCGTCGCCGGCTTCGTAGCCTTCCCCTCACCGCCTCTGGTCGACGCCAGCGACGATGGGATGCGCGTGGCGGTGGCGACGGTGGAGCGTCTCCTTGGGTACTCGTTCCGAGACCGGAGGCTCCTCGAGGAGGCGCTGACCCACCCGTCCTACCAGGAGCACCCGACGTACCAGCGCCTCGAGTTCGTCGGGGACGCCGCCCTTGGCATGGCATTCACCAACTATGTCTACCTCACCAATCCCGACGCCAAGCCCGGCCGGCTTTCCACCCTCCGCGCCGCCAATATCTCCACCGAGAAGCTCGCCCGCGCCGCCGTCCGCCACGATCTCTACCGCCTCATCCGCCGCAACTCCCCAGACCTCGATCGCATGGTATCCGCCCGTCCATCCTTCTGAATTACCGATCGTAAAAAACACGGGAACATCTTCTTAATTGTTGATTGATTTCCTGATCAGGTGGCCGAGTTCACTCGATCGGTGCTGAGAGAATTGGAGGACGGGGAGGACTTAGAGCCCTACGGCGGCTGCAGCATCAAAGCCCCCAAAGTACTAGCCGATATCGTCGAGTCCATCGCCGCCGCCGTCTACATCGACTGCGACTTCAATCTTGAGTTGCTCTGGAAGGTAGATATATAGTTGAACCCAGAATATTCTTGGTTTTGCTTTCACCTCTCGTTTGCTTTTTATTGGATCCTAAAATTGATTGCCTTCATCATTGGGCTGGGAGCAGGTAATGAGGGGGATGTTGGAGCCGATAATTACTTTGGAGACTTTGCGTGAGCAGCCGGTGACGACGCTCTACCAGTTCTGCCGGAAGAATAAGAAGAGTATCCGCTTCAAGCACCGGAAGATTGGAAAAATGAACGTGATGAACGTATTAGTCGATGGCCAGACCATCGGAATTGGATCATCAAAACAGAAGATAATCGCGAAACTCAATGCTACAAGGGATGCATTGGAGAAGCTATCTTGCCCCAAGGCAGGGTTCATGGATATTGAGCCCGCTCTGGCTGAAGGGGATGGAGCAGGTGAGCAGATACAAGGATCGAAACAAAAGCTTCATAAGCTGTGCAACAAAAAGTCAGCTGGTCATTTTCTCTCCGATAAGCAACAAGTGCGAGCTCTAATTCATTCTCTTCCTGATAATTGGGAGCATATGAAGATTAATTTAACCCATAATGATAGCATCAAGAATTTTACTGATGTTGCCCGCTATATGGAACTCAAAGATGAGTGCTTTATGATGGTAAGGCTTTCTGGGCAAGTCTTTGTGGCCAAGTCTAGCTCCCAAAAAATTTCGGGCTCTAAACGCAAAAGGTATTGGAACAAGAAAGGGAAATAAAAGAAGGTAGATCTAAACCTAAGAAAAACAAGACCAATCGCAAGAAAAAGTGTAAGCAGTCTGAGAGAAAGAAAGATAAGACCAAGACAAAATGTTACACTTGTGGCACATTAGGTCATTTTGCTCGTGAGTGCTCCGAGCAAAAGAAGGTAATACATAATCTTATTTCTCGATGTGACATATATGTTTCTAATTTAATATTATTTATTGAATCTTATCATTTATGATTGTAGACTCAGGAGCTACAGATCATATAGCTAGCGGCTGAGGAATGTTTGTGGAGTATCATCGAATCCTAGCTGGAGTAAGATGGATTTATGTAGGAAACAATGCTAAAGTCAAGTTCAAAGAAATTGGCACTTGCAAATTAGATTGGCATGGTAGCCGATCTTTATTCCTATATGATGTCCTACGTGCATTCGAACTTCGATGAAGTTTGATCTTTGCAATTATTCTTCTAAGTTTCAGTTTTAGTTTAAACTTTAGGTCTAATGGTGTGGACTTGTTTAATGATATTATTTATTATGGTTCTAGTTATATAATGAATGATTTATTGTGATAGATGTTGAGCACTATATGTATAATTATGACAATGGTTATTTTTTATTACATACCTCTATTAGCAATAGCAATGCAGATATGAGTATTTGACATGTTAGATTAAGATATATTGGGCAAGATTGAATGAATAGATTGGCAAGCGAAGATCAATTGGGGTCACTCTTCAAAGTAAAAATGCCCATTTGTGAGCATTATTCAGCTGAAAAATGATTAGAAAATCATTTGGCAAAGCAACTAGAGCCAAACTTTCATTGCAATTAATACATTCTGACATCTGTGGTTCAATGAGTGGAAGAATAAGATGAGAGGCTTTGTATTTTGTTATATGTATAGATGATTTTACATGTTATGGCCATGTCTATCTAATTTTTCATAAGTCTGAAGCACCAGAGTGTTTTAGATTATATGTAAATAAAGTAGAGAATCAGTTAGAAAAGAGAATAAAGACTTTAAGAACATATCAAGGGTGTAAATACACTACAAAAAAAAAATGGCAAAAAATTTTGTCAAAAAAAGTCTATTTTTTATCGCTAAAATTTTTTACGATGAAAAAAAAATTCATCACAGAATTGTTGCTAAAGTCCCGTTGTAATAAATTATGACTGACTTTTTGCGACAAAATTTATTTTATCGTAAAAAATAAATTTTAGCAAAAAATAGCATTGTGTCACAAAAAAGTCTCATCCAGTGACAAATATTTCATCACAAAAAGATACAAAATTTTATCATAAAAAATATTTTCATCACTAAAAGGAGCAAGATTTTATTCCATATGCATTATTAAGTGACAAAAACTTTTAATCGCTAAAAATCTAACTTTGTGATAAAATTTTGTCGCTAAAAATTTGCTTTGTGATAAAATATTTTGTCATAATAGATTCTTAAGCATAAATTTTAAGCAACAAAATTTTTTCATCACTAAAGATTGAATATTGCGATAATATTTTTATCATAATAGAATTTTTAATACAATATGATACATACTTTAAGTGATAAAATATTTTATCACCAAAAAAGTAGTTTTAATGATAAAATTTTTTATCACAAAAAGTTAATCTATAATTTAGAAATAATTTTTGGTGACCAAATTTGTTATCATAAAAAGTTAACATACCAATAAAAAAAATTTTTAGTGACAAAATATATTATCACAAAAAAAATTAACCTACCATTAAGGATAAATTTTATTATTACAGAAAGTTAACTTATCATTAAAAAATAATTTTTAGTAACAAAATTTATTGTCATAAAAAGTTAACCTGTCATTAATGACAAAATTTATTCACAAAAAAATTAACCTGCTATGTTTTCTTCAAATAAATAAATAAAATATATTAAAATTTAAATTAATTAACATATTCATAATAATTCAAATATCCTTCAAATACATCATCATATAAAGATTCCTACATCAATACAGAAATTCACGTATTAGCGACGGTAAAAAAGCCATCGCTAATAGAGCTATTCACCGACAGAATATTACGATTAAAAATTTTTTTATTGCTAAAAATAGATAAATTATTAGCAATGGCTTAATTGGTTATTAGCGATGGAAGTACCATCACTAATAATTATTAGCAACGGCTTTAGAGATGGAATACATGCCGTCGCTAATAATTGAAATTTTTTTTTAATTTTATTATAACGTTATTAGCAATAAAAATTTTATTAGCGACGGTATTTTACCATCACTAATAACATTAGCGATGATAATTTTGCCATCACTATTACTATCCTATTTCATCCTCCGTCCAATTTCTCACTTTTCATTTTTTCTCTTCCCCACCTCTTTCCTCCACCTTCGATCTCCCCGCCGCCCCTCTTTACCACACTCCAGTCCCCTCTTTTCTCCACCATCAGATCCTGCCTTCCTGAGCCCTTGGCCATTTTCTGCCTCCCCAAGCCTCCGGCTGCCTCCCTAAGCCCTCGACCCGCCTCCCTCCAGCTGCCTCCAATCCCCTTCTTTCTCCTACTGATGGATCTGACTTTTTTGAGCCCCCGACCTACCTCCCTCCGACCACTTCCCCGAGCCCCCGGCCCATCTTCCCCCTTTTTCACCCACCTTCTTCTTTCTTCCCCCTAACTTTTTCTTCTATCGTGCAGCGCTGCCTCCGTGCCACCGTCTCTGAGAGTTTGATGAGTATTAACAATGGCGACGGTGACAGCTATTTATAAGATTTATAATTTTAATATTTTTAAATTAATATTTATAAAATTTAGTTAAATTAGATTTAATATTTAAATTAAATTAATAATATTTAATTAAATTTATTTTAAATTAAATAATATTTAATTAATTTAAATTAATAATATTATTAATTTTAATAATATTATTAAAATTAATATTATTTTCAAGATATGAATTACTCCAGAAAGCTCTCCAGTGAGACTAGTCCTACTGCCTTTGACGGTAGGGGTTCGAGATCGGGCCACCGCTGGTGCATCGGCTCTGGCCTACTCATCTACTCTAGTGGCGGTCAAAGCAACTCGACTATTGGATTCTAAATCCTAGGCTCGGCCCGAACTTCGAAAATATTTTTGAACTGGACTCAAGGAGAGGTGTGGCCTGGCCAAGCCCGACCCATTTTCCATCCTATTTGCAATCCCGCTGGATACTTTAGAACCTCCAGGATGCAATTTATCTGGATGCCATGTTGGTGCGCTCATGTGGCCTAGTCATCTGGCATGCTCCAAGTCTGCATGCACGACACGTGCGTCCTAACCATCCTTATTTATAATGATGTCATTTACTTAAAAATCCAGTATTTTAAAAATTTTAAAAATATTGCATTGCATATAATGATAGATCCGTCTTTTGATTAATGTACATATTCTATGATATTCGTATATTTATATACTTTTATATGGATGGAGAATTATGTACATTGGTTAATTGACTGTCCAGTTTGGACAGTTTGAAAATTATAATTAATTTTATAGGTAATTACAGTAATTAAACAATATATTGAGGGTTCAAAAAAAATTTTAGACAGTATTTTTCTTTAGTTCTGCTTATATATCTTTAGTCATATGGAGAGAACTAAGAAAAAATACTGTCAAAATTTTTTTCGGCCCCTATTACGTATCATTTAGTTATTGTAATTGACCTATAGAATTAATACAATTTCTGAATGAGATAAGATTTTCTATACCTATTAGTTAATGATAAGATGCATTTATTATGTAAGCCATTTTAAGTGATAAAATATTTTGTAAGTATTTTTTCTTATATTTGTATATGCAGAATCCTTAAATAGAGTACCATGATCGTAGTTGGATAGACCGTCAAGTAGCCAACGGAGTGATTTCTGCTAAATATAAGGAGGATGTCAAGTACTTCTGTGATTATGCTTTTGAGAATGCTGCACTCTTAGTTCAAGGATAGGCTCGTTGTCCTTATAAGAGATGTGTCAATAGAAAAATACTTGATAGAATACAGTAATTGTTCATTTATATAGGAATAGATTTATATCAAACTACAAATATTGGTATCTACATGGAGAGATATGGGAGATAATTATAAGGGTTAGAAGTTAGCAGGACAGGGATACAGACAGAATGGTAGATAAGGTTATAGATGCGGCTGGTCCTAAATTTGACTAGGATATGGGAGACGATCCAAAAACTGACAGCGATGATTTCTATCGTATGCTAAAAGATGCTGATGAGCCACTATGATCAGGATGTGAAACATACATTGTATTATCAGCTGTGTTAGAGTTGTTGAATTTGAAGATCGAATTTAATATGACAATCAATTATTATGATAAGATGCTAGCAATAATAAAAATGATGCGATCGAATGATGAGAAGCTTGTTGGGAGCTTCTATGCTTGAAAAAAATGATGAAGGAGTTCTCCAATTGGCTATCGGAGGCTTGTAATGTAGTTTGAGAGATATTCCTGATAAATCGAAGATGTTTAATTTTTAAATTTATGATAGATTTGTATTCTATTTATTAATAAATTGTTGCTTCTACTTGCAGGAGTACTATTGATTTGAGACTCCTCAGAATGAGGAGGCTGGCCGTCGGACCTTCGAGGAGGTAGCCACATGGAGGTTTTGAGATAGACTGTACAGCCTTCGATAGTCTATCATAGAGCACTCCAGTTCTGAATCACCATCAGACTGAAAGTCTTACACAGGTCGCTGGATGTAGATAGACATATGGGAGGCCCTCTGCGACTAGTGGAGTACTGAGGAGTACTCTAGTAGGTGGCAGAGGGCATGTCAGAATCAGTCCATCTAGCAGCATCCGACAAGCACACTGGTGGCTCCATTGGCATACATATTATAGCTGATAGATTGATAAAAATTTTATATCTAAATTAATTTATATTGAATTGATCATATAAATATTTTTATTAATTTATTTTATTATTTATTTATTATAGATATGGCAGCTAGATCGTGCATCACGATAGTTGCAAATATGAGAGGCCACACACCAGTCTAGGAAGACTAGTGATTACTTAGATCCTAGATCTCGATAGATCGCGGTAAAAATTTAAAATATTATTTATTAATTTTTATATATACTGATATGTATGCACTAATAAATTTTTAAACTGTATAGGCAGATTACACAGAGTATCTCGTATCATGGCACGGTGAGGATCCATCCTCTCTGCCCCTCCTTGATCTCGAAGGATAGCTCAGAGCCATTGGAGGGGTGAGTAGGAATCGATCATAGAATTCGACCATAGCTTCGATCCTCCAGTAGCTTGATACTCTTTCTCTCAGGCCTCGATGATCCAGACATGGATGATGCACATGTGGAGCAGGTCGTGCGGAGGCTTTGGAGTCAGTGACCTTAAAGCTTTCGAGATGCCATCCATGATACAGTTATTGAGATTCTTCGAGATCCACATCTGCACGATCAGTTGAACTTATTATCATAGCCATCACAGTAGGTAAGTCTTGCTATAATTTTTTTTTACTTATTTTAAATTTTTATATTTAGAAGCTTCATATGTTTAGGCTTGAGTCCAAAAAAGAGACTTAGGAGGTAGAAATTCAATCTAACTATCTAATCGATAGGTCGAAGATGTTTATAGCTTCGTATCATTGAATGAAATGCAGAAATAATCTGTTCAAGAATCAAAGTAGTATATCGAAATATATATTTTCGTATCGATATATACATTTTCATATCAAAATTTATTAATAATATTTTATTTTTTTATTATATGATGCGGGCATATTCGGTTCTCATCCATCAGTTGCTAGAGAGGATGTACAGGAGCATAAGGAGGATGAGGAGGATGGCGAGAAGGATTTCACATAATTTTTTTTAAATATATATGTAATTTTAATATTTATAAAGTAGTATAAATTTATAAAATTATAAAATTTATATTTTTAATATAATATAATTAATTTTATATTTATGATTATGATAAATAATTATTATTTTATTTATAATAAATTTTAAAAAATATTATTGCTTGTTACTATGATTAAAATAGATTCTAAAATATCTAATTATGATTTTTTTAAAAAAATAAAAAATTATTAGCAATTACATTAGCGACGCAAATATCGTCGCTAATAATTTTTTAAAAAAATTAAAAAAAATTATTAGCAATAGTATAGTGATGATATTATTATCATTAATAATTTTTTAAATTTTTATTAATAAAAAATTTAAATTATTAGCGATGGCTTTGTTGTCACTAATGTCGTCGCTAATTACTATTATTAGCGATGAAATTTTTGCCATCGCTAATAATGATAATTAACGATGATGTTATTTTTGATAATATTTTAGCAAGGGTTGCCATCGCTAATAGTATTAGCGATGGTAACTTTGCGATTAGAGATGGCAATTAGTCATCGCTAATAATTTTTTTGCTATTAGCGAATGCATGTTCCTTCATGTATCATCTTAACAATAAAAGTTTATAAATAAAATGATGTCTCATATAATACCTATAAAGTTATGAAATGCCCAAGTCTTAAATAACAACCACAAAGTTGTAATGTAATTAATTGATTTTTTGCAATAAAATTGTAATTTATTGCAAAAACCTTACTTTTAGTGATGATATTTTATTTTATCACTAAACATTCATCACAAAAAAATACTTTTTTTCTAGGGATATCTGTCTGAACAATTTAAAGAATTATGTAATGACAAAAAAATTATGAGGCAATTAGCTGTTCTTGGTATCCCTTTGCTAAATGAAATTCTCAAGAGAAAAAGTAGAACTCTTTTGAAAATAGTTAGATCTATAATGGCACAAACAAACCTACCGATCTTCTATTAGGGAGATGTATTGATGATTGTTGCTTATATACTTAACCATATAAATCAGTTTCTTTCACATCTGGTGAACTATGGATGGGTAGAAAACATGACCAAGTCATTTAAGACCTTGGAGGTCTGTATCCTTCTAATCAATATGGAAAGTTGGATCCAAAAGAAAAAAAATGTATCTTAATCAGATATTCAGAATACTCAAAAGGTTATGTATTTTTAAATGAATAGAAATACGGAAGCATAACTAAAATTAAATCATGGAATATCACTTTTCTTGAGAATATTTTTTCGAGCAGAGGCGAGATTGACAAAGTACTTCTTTACATAAAATAGAGAAACTAGATAATATCAATCTTTGTCAAATTGAGACACAAAAAAGATGTCTCGATCTCAAGAATAATCAAGTGGGATTCATAAGAATTTGAATTATAGAAAAGTAATCATAAGAACAAACCCGGTTGTTGTTTTGAAATTGGAGGGAAAACTTTATTAATCACTCCACAAGATAGTGATGAGTTTGGAATAGTTCATAAGGCTCTATCTTATCCTGAAAAAATAATGAAAGAAAGCTTGAAGTAGAAGTGGGGTCTATGAAGGCAAATCAAATATTTGGAAACTTGTATATCTTCCACCCGCACGAAAGGCAATTGAGAACAAATTGATTCTCAAGATCAAGTACAAGATTGATGGAACCATTGAAAGGTATAAGGCTCATCTTATTGTGAAAGGTTATACTCAATAAAAGGGTTTAGACTTTGAGAAAGCTTTTTCTCCAAATGTAAGGTTTGTTTTAGTTCACTTAATTCTAGCCATTGTAGCTCCAATATATTTGGAGCTATATCAAATGGACATCAAGACAGCATTCTTAAATAGAGAACTAGATGAAAAATCTATATGGAGTAACCAGTGGGTTTCATTATTAGAGGCCAAGAGAGTCAAATTTGTAAATTACGATATTCTATATATGGTCTAAAATAATCATCTAGATATTGGTATTTGGGATTCCATCAATTGGTAATCTCTTATAATTTTACAATGATTGGCAAAGACCACTGTGTATATGTCAAATAGTTCACGGACAAGTTTATAATAATATCATCATATCTTGATGATATCTTGTTGGTTAGAAATAACAAAGTTTGTCCTTATTATAAAGGAGTGGTTATTCTCAAACTTTGAGATAAAAGATATGGGTGAGGCGGATTATATTCTGGTGTTAAAATATATTGAGATAGTTCAAGAAAACTCGTTGCTCTTTCGCAATTGTATATTAGAAAAATTCTTAAACATCTTAATATGAATGACTATAATCCTATTGATACTCCTATAACAAAAGATGAGTGCTTGAGCCTTGAAATGTATTTCAAGACTCCATGAGAAAAGAAAATAATATCCAAAATATCATACTCAAGTGCAGTTGAAAGCTTATGTATGCTATAATGTATGTAAGGCTGGATATTTGTTATGCAATAAGCTTGGTCAGCTAGTATCAATCAAATCCAAGACAAGAATATTGGAAAGCTATCAAAATTTTTTTTAAATATTTAAAAAGTGCTGCAGACTTTTCCCTTTGCTATCAAGGATCTAATTTGCATTTGCAATGTTATACTGATGCTGATTGGTGACGAGACATAGATGAATGCAAATCAATGTCTGAATATATTTTCTTTCTAAATAATGGCATCATATCATGGAGTACAAGAAATAAATCTATATAGCTTTGTCCATAATGGAAGCTGAATTTACGACATGTTCAGTGATAGTACAAGAACCTGTTTGATTGAGAAATTTTTTATTACATTTAAAAATGCTAAATGATAATAAGTGATCAGTGATAGTGCACTGTAATAGTCAAATAGCAATAGACTACATAAAAAAATTCTAAATATCGCTATACAACCAAACATACTGATTTCAAGTATAATTTTATGAAAGATATTATAGCATAAAAGAAAGTAGTTATATGATATATTTTCACACATCAAATGGTGGCGGATTCACTCAGCAAGTCAATAGCTAGAGATGTTTACATGAAACATGTAAAATTATTGGGGCTATGTAAATTGTGATGTGAAACTTATGAACAAGTATTTATTATATATCTTTGAAAATATACTTATATCAAGTATAATATTCACATCATAAAATGATCATTTTGTTCATTTTTTTCAATGCCCATTAACAATTACACACACATGAGTATTATGTCAAAGTTATATTTAGTGCACATGAAGTGAAGTATGTTAGATAGGCAAAGATTGGCCTTCTCACATAGGCAATCGCTTTTGGTGCTGAGGAGCATGCAGAAATGAAATATTTTAAGTATAAAAATTCTAAGAGAGTTTGAGCTTAAAATTTATATCGTCTTGATAAAAGAATCAAGATTAGATCATTATTATATATTTAATCGAGATAGATATCCCATCATCTAATCTAGCCTATTTAGAAGCCAGACATGAATTCTCGAGTAGTTGTATATATAAGAGTATACTAACTAGGAGAATTCACATTAGGCACCAAGGTGTCTGAATTTAAGTTTGTATGATGGTTCATTTAGAAAATGACATATACTCTTAGAAAATAGTAAACACTGTATACATAGTTCATGCCATGTATACTATGCAACTAATAAGGAAGTGAGAGAATGGATCCCTACTTTCTCATTGTGCGAGATGCTTGAGGTTCGACAACCTCTATTATTACTCTTAAGGACTTCTGACTATTTTTTAAAATTTTATTTTAGTATTTACTATTTTAGTGTATCCCCAATGGCCATATATGATTCGGTTCAATGGGGTATGTTTAAGAAAGTAGCTGAATAAAAATGGAGAGCGAGTAGTAAAGGAAGATTATATTTTTATTCTACATCCATACTTATATTCATCGATCGATCAATTATGTCATCCATGAGCTAGGAAAAAGGACATCATTGTGAATACATGGTAGTGAAAGAGGTAAAACATCCTTCTAATGCTATTGTTAATAGAGGGATCGGAGATGTTAGGACTAATGTGACAAAATTAGTTTAGGGTATTGATCTCTTGGGAATGAGATGTTATATATCCTTAACAAGTACGTGGCAAATAAGCTCTTGAATACTTGTTGGTTGCATGGTCTATTTACCTAGTATGAATGGATATGAAATATGGATAGAGATGAGTCAAATGCATCGTGTGTGTGCGAGTGAGAGATGTTGGTATGTAGAATTTAATCTGCCCATGATGCCTAACCCATTAACCAAAATGATTTAGAAAAAAAAGAGCTGGAATGGCAGTTTTGGGTGGTTGCTTTTAGTAACCACCCAAGACCATTTAAAAGGAAAAACTGTAAGGCAGTTTTATACATTATGAAGAAAAATAGAACAAAAGCTCTCCTCCTTCCTAGAATTTGGGACTCTCTCTACATATGTAATTGATTCTTAAAGGCTCTTAGACTATGAAAAATTAGTGTCTTCACATTGATCATACTATGGATTAGCCAATAAAGCAGCCAAAGATCCATTTAGGCTAGAAATCCGTAAGTTAGGATTTAATTTAGAATTTTAATTTCATTATTCAGTCACCCACATGGAAAAGTCTATAATGCTTTCACATAAAGGCATTGATGTCTTCCAGTCCCACATTTTACTATATACAAACTCTTTGTTATTAAAAAAAGAAGATCCTAGAAGTACTTAAAAGTGATGTTAATTAATGTTTTGTTTAAAGCAAGTAAACTTAATTTTTCTTGTATAAATTTCCTACAAAAATGATCCTAAGTGGTCCTAGTAGTGTTTGCTTGCTCATCTCATGCTGAGGCATGCCAAGGGTGAAGCAACACTTTATTACGATTCATTAATGACTTGTTTTCCTTTCAAAACAGATACCTAAACAGCGAGCCTTACGTCTATTAATTAAGACTCAAATTGAGGTCGTTTGAATTTTATGCTATTGTGCCATTTTAAAAATAACTTTTCTTCATGTAAAAATTAATAGATTATTTTTTGCTTCCTTTTAGTTGTTTGATTACATTTCTGAAGCTGACCTTAGGCCTCAATCGCATTGACATTCTTTGAAGCAATATTTGCAACCGTATAATGTTGCACTAATTGACACTGTGCATGGTGGAAAATTTCCACTTTAATAAATGAGATGTGGAAAGTATGATATATTTTGTGCATTAAAATCCACAAGGACACTGTTCTTAGGGTTTCAGGGTATTTGTGCAAATACAAAGGACAAAAGGCCTGATATCATATTATCATCATATTTCAATTGATGGCAATGAGATTGACTATTTTATAAGTTACCTTAACTTTTCCTTTTTAATTGCAACAACCACAAATATCATTATGCATATGCAATGACAATCCAAAACAAATTTGCAGGCATGCACCTATCTTTTTCATTGATTCTTCTCTAGGTTTTGTCAACAAATATTCCCGGATGAAATAATTCCATAAACACTGTATAACCCAATTTCTTTTAGAACAGAGGTTGTTTATGATAACAGGACCCTGAAGTTGTTGCATATATAGCTATTTAATTAACCAAGTAAAATGAGTTCGAAAATATCCGCATGCACGCAAATGCTGTGCTATTGTTCGACATGGATTATTAAATCTATACTGGAACGCACATAACAGAGTGTTTTAGGAGCACCCAGCAATATTGAGGAGAACGAATTAAAGATGAGATAAAGCAACCAGGAGAAACAGAGGAAGAAGACAGGGTATGGAAGTCTCGGCAAAACTTATTTTAGGAAATAATCTGGTGAATTTTGGATTTCTAAGCCAACCAACCTTAAGAATGGTGCTAAAACTAACAAATATCGGTGTGCAATTCGTTTACCTCAATCCAAAGATAGTCTAAACCTTCCTATTTTAAGATCAAGGAAAGGTTTGTGAAGATAATCTAAAATATTTAAACATCTAAATTCCTCCAAATTTAACATAAACATAACAGAAAACTGAAAAATCTATCCGCCGAATCTTCAGGCTTTGCAGTTGCATGTCACATTTACTTGATACCAATTTATCAAACTGAATGTTTATTTTGGAACTCATCATTAGTGCCACTATGATTTTTAGTTCTTCTGTTCAGTTTGCACAGTTTAAAGCTACTTATTCAGCTAGCTTAGTTTGGATTGTGCTTGTTGCCTTGTTGGGATACTCATGCTAAGACAAAGTTCTGCCAGCATCAAGGAAAGAACATGAGATAGATGGAAATTTAATGATGATTCCTTTCAAGAACCACATTCTCATGTTTTTGTGGTTGAGGTCCTGAGGAGCCTCACATTTTCATACCTCAATTCTCTCCTTTGTGTTACCCCAAATCTGAATTCTTTCCTATATAGCATTAGAGTTCAAGGCATCTTATATTACTTGGTATCAGAAAAGCTTCGCATCAGACAAGCTTGAGTTTTTGAGCAATATTTTATATCAGAGCAAATTTGATTCCTCGGACAGAAGCAATTTCATTTCCTCTTGCCAAGTAAGTTGGATCCCTTGCGTTCGGAGATTTAAATCCTGCAAGCTTGTTTGCTTCAGGATGAACGAACCTTTTATGATTTGGATTGTCACAACTGAAAATCTCAATGGAGAATCATTTGACTCAAACCTGAAATCAGAACTAGAAAGGAATCAAATGCAATTGAAGCTGATACCGTAATCTACTCAAATAAGAGATACAGATTTTGAATTATGTTAAAATGGGGTATGATTCTTGGAAACAAATCAAGCTCAAAGGAAGAAGTAGAAAAAATCAAATTAGATCGAAACTTGTATAGCTAATTGACTCACCGACAGAATTATGTAAGATGCATCAAAGTAAAAAAGAATATTCTAAGTGGAAAATAAGGAATGACAAATATGTGTGAACTTATAACATGAGACCAAGACCCCTCTGTCTCTCTCTCTCTTCAAGCGCGTGCGCGCACGCACACACACAGATGCTTTTACAATAACACGCTGAATCAACTATTGGTTTCTTTCTGTTTTTCCAATCATGTACTTGTGTCATATCTTTGTATGTGTCTTTTTTTCCCTGAAAATAGGTGGATAATGCTTACATTGTATAGTTTCCTAGTGTCTTTTGTAGCATCTTCAGAGTCAGTACCATTCGAATGAGGATACAAGCAGCATTACATTCATAATCACATCATTAAACAATTCCATAGTTCTTTTCTTTTCCTTTAAATGCTCCATGACACTCTTCTCACGCTGCCAGCAGATTGAGAAATATAACCTATACTTACATATTTTATTGAAGTCTGCAGAACTGAGAGAGAAGATGGACCTGCTCATGACAAGAGATTCGTATGTTCGGTTCTAGTTGAAACTTGGGATAATTCTTTTATTTCATTGAGTGACCCCACGTCAAGGGTGAAGGATGCCAAAAATGCAGCAGCATACAAGACGCTATCTGAACTACTTAATTAATCCGACGCACCTATGCTCATCAAATGCTTCACTACGGAAACCAAGTTAGTTTCTTTCTTATTTAGGCTTAGTCATTTATTAATTTGCATTTTAATGTAGATTACTGTTTGTCAGTATTGTTATATTATGGGGATTGTAATATTCTTTCACCATATATTTTTGGGAAGCTATGTACAGCGATTGGCTATAGGTTGCTGCTGTGTCGTAGTCGGAACTTGCAATAAACCTCGGATTGATCCATTTGATTTGATGTTTTTTTGAAAAGTTCATAAGTTAAGACTCCATACTCCTCAAGAGTGCTTAATCCTGTGTTTTTGGATGGTTGCAATCATCATCGTGAATTGTTTTTTGTAGTTGTGGCATGCTATAAAAGGTGATAACAAATGTTATTCATGAATTTTACATCTTTAATAATTTTACATTATATTTTGTGAAATAACTTTAAAAATAAGTAGGAGCTCACCAAAAATCCAGTAGGATTGTAGAATCAACCATTCTCCATATAATATCCATAATTCATTGAATGGGTTAAATATGTTTAGATTAAATTATTTTTTTGGTGTAAGTTTTGAGCTTTGATCCATGCTCTAGAGCGTGAATTCAAGTATTACATCATGATTTCACAAAATTCTGACAGCATTTCCTCTAGATTTAGTATTTTTTGGAAGATTTGGATTTGTATTTTGAGAAAAAATAAGAAAAAAAAAAGACAGAAATGAGTTGGCTTTTTTTTTTTTTTTTTGATGTAAATTTACAGTGTTGTGAAGGGGGTCAAGGGTTGCAAATTAAATGAGGATGGGTACCTCGATTCTTTTCAGCAAAATCCGTATGCAGGTTTACAGGTTATAGTATTTCAGGCCGATAGAGTTTCAGCAATACAGCACTGCCGATTTTTAATAGAGCAGAGTTTCAGCAGTCAAAATAGATTCCAGCGGATTTTTAGAAGATGGGTTTACTAAAAATGAGTTTGCAGGAAAATAGGTCGTCAGATTTCGGACGAGGTCTGCGTTCTATTGATGATATTTCTCGCAGCAAGATTGCCAAGCATCCTTTTAATGAATTGTGCTACTATAGTAATGGTTTCAATGTTGACATGTCTGGAGTGTGTTGCCCAGAATAGAAGCAACTTTGTAGTTTGCTGTGCTACCGGATTTGGGAGGTAAGCATGGAAGTTGAAACAGCGCTTGTTTCTCTCCTTCCAGATAGACCACATAAACCCGCTGCTACCAGCATATCCAGCAGCCCTGGAGTATATTTTTGCTGCAGCCTTGCAACCTCCATAGATCCTCTTGAGAACTTGGTATGCTGTCCGAATAGAAATCTTTAAGAAGTATTATGTGCCAGACTCTCCTTGAGAATGATCTGCTGTTTCACTAACATCATCGCATAAGATGCATTTGTTTGTTCCTTGCCAACCTCGCTTGACAAGGTTACTTTTGGTTAGGATTTTGTCCTGATAGGCAAAGTACATGAAGAATTTAATCCTCTCAGGAATCTTGATTTTTCAGAGGACCATACTAATATATGGTTTGATTCCTCCATCCATTGAGAACCTATAACAGGTTATGGTCAGGAATTTCTTACCTGAAAACCATCGCCATTCTGTTGTGTCCGGTTTGTCGAAAATCTGAATTGTTGATATATGGCAGTGTCTTAGGGTATGGAGCTCTGGGTCATCAGGTAGCCTCGGGAAAAATGGCCAACTTTGACTGTGCTCGAATCCAGCAATATCGTTTTCAGATGAATTCGGGAATCAAAAAGTTTTTCTTTGATGCATCCAGCAATATCTCAAGATCGGTTTAGCGGCAGGATCTTTTTTTTTTTTTTTTAAAGATAATGGGAGCAATAGACCTTTGATAAAACCGAACCAACCGGTGTAGGAACGAGGCACTTTGGAAACTGCTCGAGCTGCTTCGTCTTCTCTTTTCTCTCTCTTTCCACCTCAAATCTATAGATTTTAGCTTAAAAGAAATCTCGTTAAGGTAAGAAGCTAACTCATTAATGGCCAACTTTGACTGGTAATGAGAGAGAGAAAATCTCAAATACCCTGAGATTATGGAATCTATCATCTCCCACGTACCTTATTATTTCAAGATGAAATTGCTTATATGCTATCCATCGTGATAGAGTGTATGGGAATACAATCAGCTTTTATTAGAGCTTATAGTTCAACCAAGAGGCAGAGGTGGCAACCATCGATCTAAATAAGACGAATTTTATCCAACTGACAGCAAATTCAAGACGAGGATGGATAATGGTAAAATCCGCTCCAAGCATGATCTGAATATACATAGCTCTTCACAAATTTTCTTCTTAAAGTTAAAAAATTAATTTGTATAACAAAAAGATAATTAGCATATAACCCCTATATTTTATATCGATTTACAAATATTCTCCTTCATAAAAAAATCGATCAATGTCAATCTTATATTTGATAAAATATTGCAATGTGACTCATAGGCCTCCCAATTGAGGCCTGAGGCTCCCGCCGGCAATTACATGATATTATTTTTGCCACGTTAGTACCTTCTAATCCCACTTTAACCGTGACGTGGATAATGGAGTCCACAATATCCCCATCATCTCTCACTATCCATCCTCATTCTTCTTTCTTTCTTTCCTCCCTCTTTCCTCTTGCGCCGTCCCCTTTCACGGAGATACACAACACCCTTCCCTCCCTCCTCTCTTCCTTCACCCTTCTCCCTCTATCCCTCCCCCATTCTCGATGCCTTCGCTCCTCCTTTTCTCCCCCTCCGAGCTCGATGAGCTCAAGAAGTTAAAGCATAAGAAGTCCAAAAAGTTAGAATCCATGGCCTGCCGAGCTTGACTCGAATGACTTTATAGAAGAGGAGAATAAGAGCAAGAAGAAAAGGAAGTACAAAAACCTCAAATCTGCAGGTGAAGAAATTGATAACAGCGACAGCGAAAGCTCAGAGAAGAAGATTAGCAAAAAGAAAAAGGCTTTTGATGAGAAGAGGAGTGACACCATCTCCGATGCGGCAGCGAGGGCGAACAGTTCTGCTTTGAAGGAGCCGAAACAAAGGAAGAATGATGAGGATGAGGAGGTGTTCGCAAGTGGAGAGGACGAGGGTGCTGTGAACCCGAATGCGGTGTCCAAATTTAGGATATCGAAGGTCCTAAGGAAGAAGTTGAAGTCCAAGGGAATTGAGTCACTATTCCCTATTCAAGCGATGAACTTCGATTCCATACTTGATGGGTCTGATTTGGTCGGTCAAGCATGGACTGGTCAGGGTAAAACCTTGGTTTTTGTGTTTCCAATTAATTTTGAAATCTTTGACAAATGGGCAGTACAAGGAAGCTAGAAAAATGGTTGTGGAAGGCCTCCGACTGTATTGGTGCTTCTGTCAACTAGAAAGCTTGCAAATCATGTGTATGCAGATTTCAGGCTTATAGTAGTGCGGTGGGGTTGTCTTCATACTATTTATATAGAGGATCTCCTTATCGTGCTCAAGAGCTTGCTCTGAAATGAGGGATTAATATAGTTGTCGGAACACCTAAGCAGATAAAGGATCGTATAGAGAGGGAAACTCTTGATCTAAAATTTTTGAAATTCCGCATCCTTGATGAAGCGGATGAAATGTTGAATATGGGTTTTGTTTGATGATGTTGAACTAATTCTTAGTGAGGTTCAGGATGTGAGTAAAGTCCAAATATTTCTCTTTAGTGCTACCCTATCTGGTTGGGTGAAGAAGATTTATGCAAGATTTTTAAAACCTGGTAAGAAAACTGCTAATCTTGTTGGCAATCGAAAAAAGAAGTGAAAAACAGAGATATGGATCTAAGGAATCAGACCAGGAGATTCTCTCGAGCTGCTACTCCGCTGCCTCCTCCTTGACAACCCACCATTCACCGCCGCCTGGTTCCTTTCTTGCCTCCCGATTCCACTTTGTCTCCCTTCGATCTCTTTCATCCAATGGGTTCGCCTCTCTTTGCTTTTTCTCATCTTTCAACCCTTCACTCATCCGTCAGTAGTAGGCGAGCACCGTCGAGATGGCACGGAACATGAGAACTATATGCCAGACGAAATCGGCTTGGAGACGGTGGAGGCTACGGCGTCGACGGCGTAGGAGGGGACAGGAAAGCAATGCTTGAAGGCAGTAGAGACGATGATGGCGACTGTGCCACCGGTGAGGATGCCGATGCCTTGCATGGCAAAGATGGTGGTGATGAAGGCCCCATGGGTCTTCTTGTTGTCGTACTCAGAGAGTTTGTAAGAGAGAAAAGGGGATGAGAAGGAGAGTAAGGGAGATCAGATTAGGGATGGGGAGAGGGCATTAATGATGAAAAGTTTGGCGCTTGTTGAGGTTTAGGTCCATATCAACCCTGTCATTGTTTGGTTGCCATGTCAGATCAGAATCCCATTTGTGTTGCCACATAGGCGTCGGTGGCGAGCACGAATCCCAATTGGGAGGTCTGTGGGTCGCATTGCAATATTTTTGTGATGGCCCGGTCCGAGTAACGAATCCCAGCCCACCAAAGCCCAAACAAAAAAAAACAGGGGAGAAGACTCCCGAAGGGAGTCTTCTTCCTCCTCTCGCCGGCTCACAATCGGAGTCGGAAAGAGCCCCCCTCTGGCCCTATTTAAGGAGGAGAACCCTCCTCTCTCCCTCTCACCGAAGATCCTAAGCCAGTCGACGGCAATCGTCAGAAAACCACCGTGGATATCCGACCTGTGCCCATCCAATTTCTCGTCGGAAAGCTCACCGACGTCGAAGGTGAGCCTCCTCCTCCTTCCTCTCTTCTCCCCTTTCCTTCTCGTGCCAGTGTGCACGTCGCCGGCGACCGGAGTCACCGAATTTTGTTGCGGAAGAAACATCTATTTTGCCCATTTTTCTTCGATTTTTCGATGCCGGTGGTCACCGTCGACTACTGGTTTGGATCCCTCCGAGCCACCCGTCGTCGCCCTTTTGTTGTCGGCCAGCTCGTGCCGATCGACCGCCGACTGGCCGACTAAATCGAGGGGATCGTGGGGTCCCCTGTTTCGATAAAGCAAGTTCGGGAAGAAGAAAAGAAAAAGAAGAAGAAGAAGGAAAAGAAAAGAAAAAGAAAAGAAGAAGGAAAAGAAAAGAAAAAGAAAAAGAAAAGAAAAAAAAGAGAGAGAAGAAAAAGAAGAAGAAAAATAAAATAATAATAAATAATAATAATAAATAGGATTTTTCTCCTCTCTCTCTTCCATGAAGAAAAAAAAAAATTATTAAATTAATTAATAAATAATGATATAAATAATAAAATATGAAAAAAAGAGTTTCTCTCTCTTCCCTCTTTCCTTCAGCTTGAACTAGTATTTTCTCTCTCTAGAATTGGACTTTCTCTCTCTGAAATCCTCTCTCTAGATTATTTCTCTCTCCTAAGATTTTCTAAAATTTTGAGAAGAATGATGATGAATTTAAATGATCTTAGTGATGGGTTTTTTGATCTGCGATCGTCGGACGGTACACCGGCACCCACTTTGATCAAATTAGATATTTTTAGATTTTAATTTTTATAATTTTATTAAATTATCCACATGATAATTTCAGCATGATTTGATCTGATCGATCAGATTTTTGACTCATATCATCTAAAGAGTCCAAGATGAATTTTCTCTCTCTAGAATTTTCTTTCTCTAAAGCCATTTCTCTCTCGATCGATTTCTCTCTCTTGATCTATTTATCAATGAAAATTTTTTTAATATTTCTGATCTAATGAAGAATTCTGATCTATGATTGTCAGACAGCGTACTGGCACCCACCTTGATCAGATCATAATCTTTAGATTTGATCATCCATGATCCCGATCTAGCCATGACTGATTTGATCATGTTGATTTCACCAATCGAGATATTGGACCAATCGTATGTTGGATTGTATCACCTGATCAATTCGAATTGTACCTCATGAATTCTCTCTCTTCTAATTGTCTCTCTCTACTTGATTTTATGAAATCGATGAAGAAACCTCGGTCCTATCACTTCGAATCCGATTTGATCTGATAGTCAAACTTTGGATCATTTAGGTCCTAATTAGATTTTGATTAGATGAAATTAGATGATCGGATCCAATCTAAACCATTGAAATATGGTATTCGTATTCTTTCTAATTATTGAAATTGATTCTGTATAGGATTGTGGATGTTTGATCATGGGATATCGTGATATGATTTACGAACAGAATTTTTGAAAGAAAATTTATAGAATTATGTGGATTTATTGGAATGCGTTCGAGGTAAGTAATGTTTCATTTTTCTAGATTTATCATAAATTATAATTATTTTTCTGACATGATTTGTGAAACGATGCATGAATTGGATGAATAGTATTTTGTTATAAAATATCTTATTTAAAATATTATGATGAAGCATGATTGAACATATTGATTTCATGATGCATTATAATGATTGATTTCGATACTACATGATTATATGTTTTATTATCAAATTAGAATATAAATATGATTTATGAAGAATTATGATATAAGAAACAATATGAATTGACAACCTGACTATGTAAAGGACCCCACCAATGGGGCATATACATTGGCAATTGATTTGTCCTGAGGGTTTACGTCGCAAGAAAACCAGCGACAAACCGCAGAGAGACCAGCAGTTCCGAAGGACTTTGCTGCCAGATGATTCGCAGCTCACCGCAAGAAGATACGCGGTGTTATGACCCTGCCACAGGAAAAATATGGTCATAGCTCATGGTTGACGAAAAGAATTGAAGAACGAAAGAAATTAAAATCTCGAAAGAAATTTAAATTTTGAAAAAAAATAAATTTGACATGAACTATATTGCATAATTGGAAATTGATTTCGAATTAATGAACTCTATATGCTTATTTTCTATAAATGATTATTTACTTAAATGCCTGATGAAATCTGTTGAAAAGTGATCATTGCTTACTGGACTGTCTAGCTCATTACCTCCTATTTTACTATTTTTACAGATATTGAGGAATTAAGATGATACAAGATATGAATGGAAAAGTGATCAGAAGCAGAATCTCCATACTTTTATTTTAAATTGAAAGTCTTATTGAATTTGATGTAAGGTCTATGAATCATTGTTGAATTTATTGAAATATTAAAGTAGAAATTTAGATCGTTATGTTTTGGATTTGAATTATTGACTAATTATTCCGCTGTTGTTTTAAGATAACATGATAAGATGCCTTGCATGTTTATGGAAGTTTTTTATGAGTATGCGGCGGTTGCCATGACCCTCGATTCACAATCTCGGATCGGGGGCGTGACAATTTTATCGAATGTAAGGTTGACATTGATCGATTTTTTTTATGTAAGAAGTATTTACAAATCGATGTAAAATGTAAAGATTTATATGCTCATTATCCTAAAAAAAAAAAAATTGTAGTTTCATCTAATCCGATCCATCAAACCCATCGTGTCTAAGTCTACAGTCTACCCACTTCATGCTTCTCTAAGACTCCACCCACCCCACCCCATCCTGAGATAAATACGGTAGGTATGGATAATGGCCTATCCGAACCATGGCCATCCTTATCAAGAGTTAAAGCCATTGTGTCTTTAGAGAGCCAAATATATATAGACCTCCAACCTCGAATTATATCTTTCTTTCACCAACCTTTTGCATGCCTTATCACTTATCACTTGTTAAATTTCCCAAGAATGAGCTGGTTAGGCATCCAACCGCAGATCTTAGCTTAGACTGCATAATTCTGGGCTTTAAGTCATGCCTTGCTGGATATTGGATTGTGGGACCATTATTCCATTTACGTTCTAGTTTGTTGCAAATAAATAAAGAATATATATATAATTATCGAGGCATGAATGTAATCAGAACGTGTTCCGTATCTAACCATGGCAGAACAAGAACTGGTGAAAAATTTTATGCGATAGACAAAACGATAAGGTATGAGGCCCATTCACGTACATGCTCTTAATTCTGTTTTTATCCTTTCTGGTCCTTCTTGTTAACCTTTTTTTATGTGTTTCTGCTCACATGCATGAGCAAATGGGCTGTTCCAGGAAACCCACGCGTGGCCTATACTAGGTAAAATTATACCCTACACCCGGTGCACCACGCCAATCAAACCTTTTGTTCCCAATAGGTGCGTTGAGCTAGCACTAGATTGTACTGAGCAAGACCGATATTAGCAAACATGCTTTATATCACTATGCTTTGCAAGTGACCTAATGATGGCTCCTCAAATATTTCTTTGATGAAGTGGTCTCCTTCGGAGGGAGCTCTGCTAGAATATCCTCCTAGATGGAGTCTCTTCACACTTGTCCATTGAAGTTTTTTCCTAAGCCCAGTCAAAAGTTTAGTTGAAAAATGGAAGCCAGCATAATTTCCTCCATCTTAGAATGATTTTATGTAGGCTTTTCTTAGCTCAGCTCTTCCGACTGCCACCCCTTTCTTTGACTAGTCTCTCTGTATCTTACAAGCCAGACTATAACACCATCTCCCTTTGACCGCAGACTTATGATGCCAAAGCCCTACTATTTTAATGAAGAAAATATGGAGCTAGCTAGGCTTCCATGGAAGATGTGTTAAAAGAGGACTTAGCATGAAGAAGGTGATCGATGTGGATCCATCATCAAAATGGGTCCCATCTTTGTCATGTTCTTTGATTTAGTCGGCATGTGCCAAAAGCAGAGTTTCCAACTTGCATCACTCAAAATGGATGCATGGACTTTCCAACAAGTTTGAATGATGAGCCCGAGGAAATTGTTGGCTCCTTTGCTTCACAACTGTTTGGTTATCATTCTAGTTTTACCACACCATAAATATTCCAGATAGCATGCACTCCCAAAGCATACAAAGTACACAAATATGTGTATATTTGGTCGATGACACTATCAATTGGACAATGTTGATAATTGAGACCATTATATTGGTCTCCTGTTTTGCTAAGTAATCACAAATGCGGAGATTTGCCCGACTCTTTATTGTCCAAGATGTGTGCTAAGAGGACCTTCAATTGTAATGATGATGATGATGAATATGGTTGTTAACATCTTGACTTGTGAAGCTGTAAGATAATGCTCAAAACAGTGTCATTATCTCCATTGAAGACTTGCTCTCTGCTTCAATTAATCAAATATACCATTACTGCTTTATAGGTCATGTGTATGTTGGACCTGAGCAGTGAATCAGATCTCACCGCTATCCATGTGATCGATTGGCTGCTGCCGGTGAGTCAAGTACTGACATCAGTAGTGGAGATGCTAGACAAATCACAAGCTGCCAATAATGAGCCATGTTGTGGGAAAACTCTTGGTACAGATAATAATCAGGAAACTAGCAAGTTCCTGCAAAGAGAGACCAAGATGGGCGCATCTTGACAGCAAACATAGCACTCATTTGGGTAACCAGTTCTACCTAACACTTTCACCTAAGATTCAAGCCTCTGATACAGAAATTTTCGCATACCGAGACTTCCAAGCAATCTTTTCATGATCCGTGGATACGTAAGGTTGACGACAAATCTGAATGTTACAATTGAGGATGTCACCCAGATGAGTAGAAATGTTGGTATACATTGCTTATGTTTTGGATCATATCCTAATTGAGGATGTATCATATGAATTGTTCTAGAGTACCCTTTTTTTTTTTTTTTTCCTTTTTAGATGGATCAGAACCACATGGTGATAAAAAGAAGGAAAGCAAAGATAAGGCAAGCATCATATTTTTCAGTCTTGCACAGTGCTATAATGACAGTGTAAAGAACATTTGAAGGGTGAGTGCACTTGGGAATCTATCTTCTGTGCTTGGTGATAAAGCGAAAACTGTTATTCTCACCAAATATTCTTGCTAACTCCTACCAAGCAAAAACCCTGGTGGCAAAACTAGGTTCTTGTCAAGTTATTACGACAAAGATACACCTTCCCTAGTCTTATCGTTCACACTAGAACTGCCCATATGTCAAACCATTTGGTAAAAGAATGAGGAAAAAAGTGTTGAATCTGTGAAACAATCTAAAAGGCAGTCGCTAGCTAGATACTCAAGTACTACGTTTTTTATGACAACAGTAGAATTCCCTTTTATAAAAAATAAACTAAAATTTTACAACTATACTTACTTCTCCCGAAGATAGTGGCATCCATTGGGGAGGTTGAAGACACTTGTGGTTCTCGCGATCTCTTCAAGAGGATCTGATGATGAAAACTCCATGAGGTGGGGGGAATGAAGCCTGGTCCGAAATCATTCCCTTGGAAGAGATCGAGATCATCATCGGAAGGTGCTCTTCACACGAACGGCTTCGAACCAGACAACATCCCCCTCAGCTATCATGTGAGAGAAAGGCTGGAAGATAGAAGGGGCCTCCATCACTTGGCCATGCAATATATCTTCATGGAACTTTTTATATACGTGATGGGGGAGAGTGGAGTGGATTCTTTCTTGGCACATGACATAGAGTCCACTTTCAGTATGGCCTTTCACACTTACTATCTCGGGTATAATAGCATGGTGGGCTAAGTTCATGAAAAGGTTGAGAAATAAATGCCTAACAGGTATAAAAAATTATTTCAGGGTGACATGAAACTTTCTAGCATCAATAAATTAAGCATTTCATTTAGAAAGCAGTTATAGATGCTACCCCAGGGTCAACCCATGGGCTCTTTATAGCATCTTAGGGTGGCTTTCAACTCTTAAGAGCATTACTACGGGCTTAGGATGTGGGGAATGGATAAGATAATCGTTCCCATGTAACAGATCAGTGGATAAGATAATCGTTCCTTGAGTTGTCATTATATAATTGGTTTCTATTTTAATGGAGAATGTGTATGTGGGGGAATGGATATGATGATATTCCTAGTATGATTAAGCTCATTAATAAAAGGTTATTCTTTGGGTTCTGACTTAAGAAGGGATCCTTGCCACTGTGTTTTATTCCGAGCAAAGGATCTCCCTTTTGCTTCCCACCTGGGAAAAGAGAAGGGTGGATGAGGGGTGGAGAACCTTCAGCAGATGGGGAGCATACACCAAGTTGTGATTCCAAGCTTAACTACCAAGCAACACAAGCAGTCCTACCACCAAAGCCTCTGTGTGGTTAATAAAGAAGAAAAGGACATGGAGAAGATGTGAAAAAGATGTTAAGTAATGGAGAAGATGTGAAAAAGATGTCAAGTAGTCATGGTTGGCCCTACAAAGAGTCGATTGGATTTTGGAAAATTGTCAGAGTGGGGTGAGCTTGAGATAGCTTTCGGCAGTGAAAACCGCGTATTGGAGTTAGAGACAAATTCCATGGGCTGATGGTGGTCAGATTACTGTTTGGTGGGTGACCAACTGGCTACCAATAGTGAAAGGGATGTTACAATGTATAGAAGCAAGCTAGATGCATGAAGGAAGCATTGAAGGATTTCTTGCTGCAATTTCAAGGGATATCAATGCGATAACTTCTTCAAGATTTATAACAGCCTTCAGTTGGCAGGTAGAAGAAAGAAAAAGGAGGAATACAGTTCAATGGCAAGAACAACGATAAATAAGGATGGTCACATTCTTTGGTGGCAAAATAATTTATAACAGCCTTCAGTTGGCAGGTAGAAGAAAGAAAAGAAGGAATAAAATTACATGGCAAAAACAATGATAAATAAGTATAGTCACATACTTTGGTGGCAAAATGATTTATAAAAGCCTTCAGTTGGCAGGTAGAAGCAAGCAAAAGGAGGAATACAATTACATGGCAAAAACAATGATAAATAAGGATAATCACATACTTTGGTTAATTAGATTGATTTTGCCATTACCTGACGTGCGCTAGATAAACAAGAGATTCCAGTTGTGAGGATATAGCAATAAATGTTTTCAATCAAAGGAGCTATATTCAATGGTTAGATGTTGCGCTGGGCATGCATGCCTCCTCTTTTCCATGGCCAATTACATGCATCGGACCAACATGTAGAGAGGTCTATGACCAGCCCTTAATGCTTAACAGATATTATAAGCTTTAACAGGATGTAGAACTGGAATTTCTTGTCAAGAGATCAGAAAGTCCTAAAGACAAGAGGACATTAATTGTTTTTATGATATGTGTTATGTGTATAAAACATTGTCCTAAATATTTGTGATTGGTTTTACTAATCCTTCCAATATTTCCGGGCACTATATACACAAGCATCAGTTTTCCAAAAAAAATATTTCAATGAAAAAAAATTCTTTCTGTGAACCAAACAAATCCTAAATAGGATTAAAAGGTCTCTAATGACTGGATGACCTTCCCGAATGTTTAGATTTAACAATTCGATATCATAAAGATTTACAATACCTTTAAGAATCAATTGATAATGGCAAATTGAAGAACTAAAGATCTATGAAGCTATTGTAGGGGACATGCCGGCAAAGTGCTTATAGAGTTAAATTGGTGGGTCAGCTTAATTTATGGTATGTTAAAAAGATAAAGTTGGGAAGTTTAGATCTATCAAATTTGTTCATAGATAAAAATCAATAATTGTTTATAAAAATTTTATATTATACATAAATTTGAAAAAAAAAATATTTTGTTCTTTTATCTGTCTTTATTTAAAAATTTTATCATCAACACCAGCTAAATCAAATAAACTTTTAATCCCAACTATATTTTTTGGGTTTGCACTTGTCCATGTACCAACTAAACTTTGCCACAAAGGCTTCCATGCATTGGATGTACATCTCATGGCAATAGGATTTTCAATGACGTGATTGTATTTTATGTGCCTTAACATGTACATCCCATGACAATTAGTCTCAGCAACTTCCCATCAACCTTACCTCTCTACAAATGGAACCACCTAACCAATAGATCGGTTTTGTCCATAGAATATCTGTGACCATGAATTATGCCTTCTTGTTGACTTAGCAAGCATGAGTTTCCAGTGTATGGGCTGAAACCTGAACAGGTCTCATCTCTGTAATTAGGGGAAGTCACCCTTCTTTCCCACAGCCTACCAACACCTTCTTCTATAATCTATTATCAGCTACGCGCCAAGGCTACAACACCTTCAACCCAAATGTAGGTTACTGATCAGGCCTTGGATTGTTAAAGTTCCCAAGGACTTCTCCATCAACCAAGATCTAGATTGTCTCAAACTAAAGCAGAAATTAGAGACCTCTATCATCAAGAGGAATGAGATGATTAAAACCAATGCTAAGATAACTGCTAGCTTCAACACTAACCATATGGTAATCATATTGACCAGTGCCACTGAGAGAGTTCATAATGAGCTTCCATCTCCAAAGCTATCCTGCTGTCCATGTCAGCTGAAAATTTTCTTAGTTTGACATGTAATGTAACTCATTCAAATAGATAAAACTAGAGCTCCGAAAATAAGTAGTGTTGGAATCAACTCACTGTCAATAACAGAAGTCGCAGATAGACGAGTCAATATTTCAGAGGAAATAATCCAAGAACCTGATCAAGGAGGATTATCTAGATGTTCAGTCATTGGGTAGATAATAAAATGGACGACAAACTAGTGATGAATCTACTCACCTAAGCCCACATTCCAAACTAGCCAGCAATTTAAATGAAGAGAGAGAGAGTTAAAATCACCATCATAAATTCTCTCTTGGGAGACATCTGACAAAGTTGGGACAGTACAGAGAGGTACCATTACAGATGAGGGGAGGAAGAAGGAAAATTAACATGGTTGTTGCAGTAAATTTTCAGGAAGGACAATGATAGGAAGTAAAGAGATGAGTTTTCTGAAAAAGACTTGGACTGAGTTATAGTGGGATTGAATGGCTGCAATATTGGAAGATTTGACAGATCAAGCAGCAGAATATCAGGTGCAGGTGGCGCATAGACAGCCCGGTCCATCTTAAGCGAGCCTGGCTTCTCTCACAAAAAAAAAAAAAAATTTCTAATCCTCCAAATAAATTAATTTTTTTTAAAAAATTTCTAAACTATAAAAATTTAATTCCTGAGATATCTAATCATTTTAATATTATTCTCGGATACGATTCTGACAATTTTCTCTCATCAAAAATTCAAAATAGTAACCACCGATATATATGTGGCACCTATGTGTCATTAAAATTTAAAAATACTATTGATGTGGCAAAAATAATGATATTAGAAATCTTTTATTTCTTCTTCTCTAATCTATTTTCTTTTCTTCTTCTCTGATTATTTTTTGATCTCTCTTTTTTCTTTCTTCTCAAGACACAAAGATTGAAATAGAAAGAGAAGACGGCGAAACTAATGCCAACTCGATGGAAGGCATTGAGAGAAAGTGACGGAAGATGAGTGGAGGAGAAAAATCAAACAAAAGAGAAGGATGAGGTCATGGAGAGAACGAGGGCTTTTCTTCTTTCTCTTCTTTTTCCATCGAGGTTTTGGTAATAAGACAAGGTGAGATGGGAGATGAGAAATCTAAGGACGAGATGGATGGAGAGAGTTCCGTGAGATGGAGTAATGAAAATAAAGAAAAAAAAGTTGAGGGGAAGAGGAGGATAGAGCCATGGAGGGAAGGAGGTTTTCTTTCTTCTTTTCTTTTTCTGTTGGGTTTTTAGAAGATGAGAAGAAGAGAGATGGGAGATGAGAGATCTTGAGAAGGAGTGAATGGTATACCCCACCCCAAACCTGCCCTGATACCCTCTCTCGTTTAAATAAACATAAATCTCGCTCTTTTGTTCAAATAAACATGGCATCTCCCTCTCTCTCATTTAAATGTAACCCACCCGGCCTAGTTCCCCACTCCCCCAACCCCAACATCGGAGGCCAAACCCTAGCGGCACTGCGATAGCCCGATGGATCCCCACTCTCCCCCTCAGCCCCTGACACTCCCCAACCCTAGCAGCAGCCCTGCAGGTCCTCGCTCCCTCCCCCCACCCCAACACCCAAACTGTAGCAGCAACCCGACAAGGGGTTAATGGTAAACAAAGAGGGTGCCGATGGCATAGAGGAAGCAACATTGGGTTCCATTTGCTACTCTACCGGTTCAAGCATCATTCTTATTGACTAAGTATATCTCTAGGAGCCCAAAAGGCTGCTAGTTGGGCAGCAGAGGAGGGGAGAAGGGTGGCCGATGGTGTCCACAACTCTAACAAAATTACAAAATTCTAACCATCATCAAAACTTCCCTATTTGGCCGCTCCAAGCCCCCGACCTCTATCTGATTGAGGCAAGACTTTGTTCCACATAGATTGATCATTTTTTTTTTATTTTTTGCCTTTTGTTTGACCGAAGATTGGAGGGGCTCAACATTTTTGAAGATTGGAGGGGCTTAATATTTTTGATCGAAAAAGTAAGAAGAGAATTTCGGATATAGGATATACCAACCTAACTCGACCCATCCTTGTAGCCCAACCTAATCCGATCTGAGATGAATCCGAATTTTTTCCTCGCAGAGTCAGTACAAGTATTAATCAACCTAACTAATACCCACATATTGCCACCCCTAATTTTTGCTATATTTTAAACCACATTAGCACCAATTTAAGCCATACGAGCAAAACTTACACCACGTAAACACTAATGATTACCACATCGAACTTCCAATAAGACAACCGTCGAAACCGCATCTAAAAATAATATTAAATCAATTCAGATAATTCACGAACTAAATTTTTATTTTTTATAGTTTATAAACTATTTAAGAAAATCCGATTTAACCCAAAGATCAAGAACATAATCTATTCAAAAAGCATGAATCCATCATGAATACACAAATAGTACAATTTAATATTGATAAAATCACACATGAAGATCTTCAATGACAACTTAAGAAATACCAAGCTTTACTTAGAAACAAAGTAAATTTAATACGCAAAGCAAAAGTAAAAGGTGATTGCACCGATGATCTAATTCTCATATGCTCTGATAAAATCCTAAAATGTGCATTAAGAACAAAGGCAATAACAACAAAAAGAACTACTATAATTATAAGGATAACAACAACAAATACTACACAAATGTTGCAAGTTACGGCCAAAATCATTGCTACTCAGATGGCTTCAATAATGATATCGGTATTTGACCCAGAAACTAAAGCCAGTTGTCCAAATGAAGAGCAGATATTTCTTCCGATGGTTCTAATGAAACTGCTGCAAGACATTTGTGTTTGATACATATGTTTCTGTATAACTTACAAAATTTACACCATCAAACATCTCACAAATTCTAGCAACAAGTTCTCACAAGGACATTGCATCTTCCAGAAAAAGGGATCGTTTATGTTATGTAAGATAAATTAACAGAATATAGGAGAAATTCACCAACTAGGAATGCACAGTGACATCAGCCCTTTGAGAAAGGGGCTTGGGATTCTCCCTCACCGATTTGGTCTCTTCTTTATCTTTGGAAGTTGCATTTCCATTCTTCACACCATTCCGCAGTTTGTTGGCGTCTTCTTTGAAACTCCCTAAACTGTGACGGTTCACTGGACCACATGTTCCATCATTCTTATCTCCTTTGGATGGATTGTTGGCATCGCTGCAGCTTTTCCTTCGACCAAGTTTTGGTGATTTTGGACGAGTTGTAGGTAGCTTCAAATAAAGTAGGAAAAGTAAGAACAGCCTTATATATCTAGCATTAAAAATCTGAACGGTTGCATAGTAATTCAAGAGAAATTCTTTGTGCACCGCGGGCGGTGCAGAACCGCGCGCACCGCCCGCGGTGATTAGCTTACGCACGAGGCCGAAAGAAAAAAAAAAAAAATTTCACACGCTGTGCCCCGACCCAATCACTGCAGGTGGTGCACGCATTTTGCACCGCCCGCAGTGCACAAAGAATTTCTCAGTAATTCAATATAAGGAACTACGGCCACATTTGTCCACATAATTTGAAGCCCAAAAGCCATCTGATCATTACTAAAGTCTATACTGAACTTGTGTTTAACAGTTCATAAATTAATTTGCCAAGTTTAACCAGGTTTTCAAGTGTGTTGGGTAGGACTAATCCAACCTATATCAGACCGAAATTGGATCAAAATGGACCTGATCATTCCAAGAGTACAGAGCCATGAGTCAAGGCTTGGGTCCTAGCACCTAAGAATAACCTTCAATGGTGTGGTGGAGACCAAAGATTGTGTAATGATGCATCAGAAGGCCCCAGGACTTGGGGACTGTCAACTTGCCGTATTTTTTTTTTCTTTTAGTGAGCTTTCCCTTTCATTCCGATTACCTTTAGTTCTTGGTCATTTTAAATCAAGAGACGAGCCAAGTTCAGAAGATCTTAGATTTTATTTGACAACTAGATGGGCATGATTAATAAGTGGTACTGTTTATGCAATACTTTCTAGACTATAGAAACTGTTAACAAGGAACACACCTTACGGGGGTTTGTTTGGAATCACAAATATCTTTTTAGGGATTTAGATTTCAATTTAGCATAAATTTTCTGTATTTTCTTTTTTATTTCTAATCATTTTAAGTTCTTAGTAGCTTATTTTCAATCAAGAGCTGAGACTAGAAGATCTTATCTCATTTGAGAACTTGAGGAGCAGGATTAAAGCAGTGGTAGTGTTCACGCATTGCTGCTCAGACTACAGCAACTGCAAACATGAACCATGCCTTATTGGGGATCAGTTCTGGAATTCCGAAAACCATTAGGGATTTTTTACTTATAAATAGGGGATCTTAGGTTTTTAAGGGATTGGATAGTTTTTTAATGGAGATTGATGATTTACACAATGTATGCTTGTTATCCTGTCGTGCAATTTTACAAGAGGTGTGAAAACTTCAAAGCATAGGTATAATGCCCATGCCTTGGAATGAGTTGTGCCGTTTTTATCTTTCCCTTTATTCTTTACAAGATATTGTGTTTTCTTCTGCTTTATTTCTTTCACATATAATTTTGTTTTTTCCTTATTTTATTCCAGGTATTAATCCAGATTGCTTTACTTGATATCTAAACAGTGCATTGTCCAGTCATATATTTTACAGCACATATCAGCTGTTCAACAGCCGCTTGAAGCCATTTGTTTCCTTTATTTTAGATCCTAGTCCACTAGTTGAGTTATTAGATTCATCACCACATCCACTATAAGTTTTGTGCTGAACTTCCAATTTTATAGTTCTATTTTTTTAATAATTCAGATATGACTTGAATTTTCTAGCAACCTTAGGATGAGTTCAATCCTAAACCCTGTCCTACATTGAGTATCCAACATCATGAGGTCAAGCACAAAGCCCATGAGACTGGGCCAAACTGGTTCAATGCGAAATCAGGTCTATCTCCAAAAACTTGGACCTAGTCTGGACCAACCAAATGATGGATTCGATTTGGATCTAGATCTAGCACAATAAATTGAATCAGGTCAGCTATCAGTCAAAAAGGACCGAACCAGACAAACCTAATTGCCATCCTAGCTGCACTCAGTTTTGGATGGTCAGGTTCATCATGACTTGTCGCTTAACTTGTGGAATAGTACTACCAGACAATAGCATAGAAATAAACAGAACATCAGATTTATTACACAAAATCTGCATACATGTCACATGCTAAGGGACTTCCTCCAGAATTCTCTAAGCAAAGAGATCTCTAGCATCTTTAAAATTCATTAAGTTTGAACATTTAACTACTTTTCAAGAATGCAAATCTGCTTATAAGTTCCCCTTTCCTTCATCAACACAAAAGGTATTTCTGTTGTCCTGTGACAGATTTGTTTTATAACATGAGGATCAATCTGTCTAAGAGGGAAAAAAAAAAAAAATTTGTAATTTGATGCAGTAAAAAAAATGATGTAAAACTGTCAGCTTAATATATGTGTGTGTGTGTGTGTGTAAGATAATTTAAGAAAACAACACTTAAGTTATGAACTATTCACCAATTTTGTCAGGAATACCAAAAGATTGTTACTACATTGTTGACTGTTTACTAAGTTCAAGAACTATATCACAGTAATTCAGGATTACTAAACTTAAAAGACAAGCAGAAAAAATAGATGTGCCTATGGATGGAAGAGCACATATCTGAATTATAACAATTCAAGCAGCAAGCTACTAAGAAGCATGTTTTTTGTTTTTACTATTGCTCATCATGGCAAAAAATTCAACTGCAACACCTAGAGCTCTCAAAGACTCAGTATGCTGTAGCCAATCAAACTATGATATGACAAACCTTAATTACAATATAGATGTATAACCTGTGCATTTAATGGACAGATTCACTGATAAAAACTCATAGAGGTTAGACCTCTACAGCAGCCAAATCATGGCCAGTTAAGAACCATGTCCATGAATAATGAAAGCTTCAAAATCTGTTACATAGTGCAGAGCCAGCATAAATCTCCTTCTAATGGACTAGACAAATAGTTGCATAGAAGCAGCTAGTTTAGAGTTGTACCTTTTTAAGCTCAACCTTTGGTGGAGGACCTTCACGATAGAAGCTCGGCATAGGCATAGCTTTGAAAGTCAAGCTCTTTCTAAGTTGCTTAAGTGCTGCCTCTCGTTCTTCCTGAAAACAAGGCAAACTTAATACTAAGGTGAATAAAAAGGTCTTATAAAATCCAGCTTCAGGTGAGTTTATGTACCAAGATTAATACAGAAATCATAGGCCCTGAATATTCCCAATCTCATATTCAATACAGTTGTTATGAAAAGGTCATAAACTGCAGTTCCAATAATATGAATTACGAAAAGAAAAGTAATGTACACAACTACAAGATATCATTATATGGACCAAGTTAGACCCAATAGGACTTTTATGGCATAACTGATCTTATTTTCTCCTTAGTTATCTCAATCAGATTTAAGATATTCAAACCATTTATGCTACTTAGTAAATTACAAGAACCCCCTTAAGATTAGCAGCAAGTTACACTTACAACCATTAGTTTCAACAACCTACGGTTACCCCCTGAGATTTAGTTTTGTCCAACACATTAACCTATAACTTAATAGATTGTTAGTCAAACTATTAACCTTAAATGGGATCCAAATGTCACGTCAGAAAATATCTAAAATGACCAAAACAACCTTCAGTGACAAAGCAGCCACCCAAGGACATAAGAAAACATATACATCCTCCTTCCCACCTAAGGGCAATTTTCACTTTTCACATGAGGGAAATGGTTTCACTAACACCGTTAATTTAACTGAGTGTAAGTATAGATTTTACAAACTATTAGATATAAGTGTAACAAAGACAAACTTCAGGGAGGTTTCCATAATTTACTCCTTTTCTATTTATTAGAACACCACCCAACTCTGCCTCGTCCCCCACCTCACCCCCTCCCAGAGGGCAAAAAAAAAAGAAAAGAAAAAAGAAAAAACAGTCTCACTTTTGATGATCAGATAATGGTACGAAAAAATTAATGAAAGAACAAGGTTTCAAGTGAAGCATCAACTAGCCAATTTCATATATTTGGCATCAGCTTTATAAACTATTGTATGTTACACAATCTTTCAAAGCATCTTCTAAATGTACTTATTGAAACTTTTTCCTTCCTGATTTGCTACAGGTTCAGCCTTGGCATTCTTATCCAAAACTAGCATCTTATGAATATAGTAAGATTGTCTCAGTCTCAATTACCCAGTACTTTTTGCAACATCGTTGGCCTCACTGTTGTCTTTTAACTTCCCAGATGCTCAATAAATTACCACTTCAGATTTCTAATGTCCTTGTTTGGAGAATCCGTCAGGTCTTGATACCTTACTGAGCTGGCGTTTTATTATTTAGTTTGTAGGATCATTGTCCAAAATCTTGCAAGATAATTTTTTTCTATTTATCATGTTACCCAAGGTCAATCTATATGTATCTATGAATTCTTACAGACCCTGAATCTCTTTCATGAGATTCAAATCCCCTGGTAGTCTTTAAAACATTCTTTACTGCCTGACCCATTTTGTACTCAGTTTATTCTCCAAGCTGGATTGTAACCCTGTGACATCATTTTTATTTGATTTCTTTCACATAACCAACAAATTCTACAGTTGTAACAAAAATTTTCTACATGAAAGTAAGGATGATAATAATTAGAATATATTTATTCTTGAAGCTTACCATATTTTCCTACAAAGTTGAGAATTTCATGAAATCCTTGCCATATAATATCCACAAGATCTTGCTTAAATATATGCCCCTTAACAGAGACAGGTTTAAGAAAAGTTCTGACTTTTCCAGAAAACTAAGTTTGATCTTGCAAAAACGTTCCCACAGGCTGATTAACCACAAACTAGAAAAAATCATCACCCTTTCAACACAAGTGAGCACAAGCATGCATGCACAAATAAAATAGAAGAACTCGTGAAATTGTGAAGCTAATTAGATGTTCATAAATTTCTGTTAGCTTCTGCTGCTAAAACAGATAAAAGGGACTCAAACATGGTGGCTTTCATGTGTTAAGCAAGATTAATATGAGTCACATGCCAGCATTAAAATTCTCTTCAACTTTAATGGATCATATGTTGACTTTTAAAGTGCATCTCATATCAATGGGACAAGGCTTGTTAAGATTGAGATTATGATAGGTCAATAGTTGATCAAGAAAACACTTTGAAAATGCTAATGAAAGTAAAGAAGATTGGACTTTTTGTAGCCTATCATAAGTAGCAACTAAAATATACAAGTAAATTGTGCATTATGGTATGGATGGGTAAGATGATACTAGAGAAGGCATATTTCTCAACCTAACAAATGGCCTTTATCTTTCAAACTTAGCAGCCCTCAGTCCCAGAATTCAACATTAATTTAATGTGTTAAGCAAGTTTAATATGAGTCACATGCCAGTATTAAAGTTCTCTTCAACTTTAATGGATCATATGTTGATCATTAAAGTGCATCCCATATCAATGGGGCAAGGCTTGTTAAGATTGACGTTATGAAAGGTCGATAGTTGATCAAGAAAACACTTCATAGTTACTGACAAAAGCAGTAAAAAAGATTGGATTTTTGTAGCCTATCATAAGTAGAAACTAAATTACACAAGTGAATGGCGCATTATGTTATGGATGGGTAAGATGATACTACAGCAAATGTTATAGCAGGGTCAATAGTAGCTATCCATGGCTTAGGAATGAATGTAGTTCCCAACATTAAACATGCCTTCATCCCTCTCAGATCTCTATCCTAGCTGTCCAATCCCGGATGGTTGTTTCCTAATTGCATAACATTAATTTTTCACACCAAGCAAGCATATTTGCCTACCTCACAAATGGCCTTTATCTTTCAAAGCAAGCAGCTCAATTTTCAGAATTCAACACTAATTTAATATGTTGAGCAAATTTAATATGAGCTGCAAGCCAGTGATTGAGCTTTCCTGAACTTTAACAGATCATACCTTAATCATTAAGGTGGATCCTGTATCAACAGGACAAGGCTTGTTAGGCTTGACGTTATGAAAGGTCAAAAGTTGATCAAGAAAACACTTAGTAGTTACTGATGAAAGCAGTAAAGAAGCTTGGATTTTTGTAGCCTATTGCGAGTAGCAACTAAAATATACAAGTGAGAGGAAAAAAAGAACTCCGTTATGCATTATGGCAGCTTGCTATCTAATGGTCTGGAGCATGCCAGTATTACAGATGTGGATAAAAGCATATAAGATCCAATCTTTCTCAGAACTGAGATCACGAGATGCTACTTTTTGTAACAGAACAGGCAACATTGTTCCCCAAATAGAGATAATTCCTGAGGATTTTGCAATTTCCTGCGGCCATTGTTATTCACACTCTCCAAGGTGGGACGTGAAAGTTAAATTTAGGTTTCACATAGAGCAAAAAAAAGGGCTGCCATATACCACATCCAAGGTTGACTAGCTTCTTCCTAGGTTAAGAACATATTTCAAGTCTTTGGTGTCAGCTTAACCAAGTCCTCTTTATCATTCACTTCAAATGTGAGCCACATCTTGAAGATCATAATTGAGCATTTCTGAGATGACAGATGCTACAAATATTTTTGTTGCATTAGATGTTTTAAGAATTAAAGTTTTATATATGCTGTTGGAGTTACTACCACAAAGTCATTTAGGTATATGCATCAAAAAGTTCATAAAAAGAAAAGATCACTTTCACTTTAAGGAAACAATTAAATAGCGCACCTGCTTGCCATGTCATGAATAGAAATAAAATTTGCAGTACGTCCCAAACAAGTTAATTACAATGATGGACATTAATGGTTAATATAATGGATGAGGTGCTTGGCATACAACCATGGTTTCATGCAAATCAGTAATGCTGTAAAACTCTCTCCAAAGAGAAGATAAAAGTTACCAGGATCAACTTTGATGGAAGCCACCACCCCCTTCCTCAAGATCAACAGGTAGTGTGCGCAAGAAGGGATTCTTTGGAGGAGCCATTTTTTTTCAAACAAGAGCCACAGCTACTCTTTCCTTCATGCAAGTGGCTCACAGATCTTTGATACATCTATTCCAATGGCCGAAGTTCATGGAGCTTGGGAAGGGGTGACTTATGCAACCAAGGTCTTGGGGGCATCCAATGTTATGCTAACATGAGACACTAGCATGGTGATCAAATGACTGTCAAACTTCGGCATCTACTGATGGTTGTGCTCACTCCTTACTTTAGGACTATCAGAAAATGGTGACGGGCCTAGAATGCATTGAGGTGGTCCACACATAGAATGGTGATCAAACGGCTGTCAAACTTTGGCATCTAGTGATGGTTGTGCTCACTCCCTACTTTAGCACCGTCAGCAAATGGTGACAGGCCTAGAATGCATTTAGGTGGTCTACACGTACAAAGAGGCAAGCAGTGCTGCTAATTGGGTGGCAATATGGAATGCATAATATGTGCACCTTAACAAAAGAAGAAGAACAACAAGAAGAAGAAGGAGAAGAAAGGTTCAAATAATTCACAGAATGAAGCATAAACTTTCTAAAGAAAAGCTAAACAACCAATGACCCCATAGATGACCCAATAAAAGAAGAAGAAGAAGAAGAGGAAGAGGAAGAAACATACAAATAATTCACTGAATGAAGCATAGACTTTCTGCTAAAGACAACCTAAACAACCAATGACCACACAGATGACCCAAAAGCCATCATCTCATTGTTAATCATGGAATTGAAAAAAGGATGTAGGGTGCACAACACTGTACTTGAACTTCTAGACCAAAAGGTCATACAAAACATCACTTCCAAAGCCAAAATATAAGTCAATACTAAAAGACAAGATCAAGGATTGGTGATAACATCAACTCCTACATCACTAAAATACAGAAACCTCTACTTATACTCCATCTAAATTTTATTCAAGATAAACAAGTTGTCACAGAGTTCTATCAAAAATTCAGTATATTGATACGCCATAAAATATTTTAAGATTATTTCAAATGCAAACATGGTAAAACAGAAAGTTGTGAATCTCTAGATCAGAAGTTTACTAAAGTTTGTGTTACTGCCAAAGATAAACTACATAAAAATTGTTAATTTATCAAAAAGAAAACATGCAAGGGATATATGAAAGCATAAGTTAAACCTCAGCATAAATCATTTTTCTTTCAAAGATACTGAAAAAAAAAAAATACCTTGGTCCTAGCTTCACGCTGGTTTTTCTCGGCCTCCAAAGCTTGATGTTTTTCTTCTAACTTCGAATAAAACTAAGAAGAAAGAGAAAAAATAACACATAAGGTTTGTCTTCATAGCCACTATAAGTATTCACAATGTTCAGGTACTAAGGGATGAGAAAATAACTACCTCCTTCCGCTTCTCTGCACGCTCACTACATCTGAAAACAGGTGCAGATGCCGTTGTAAGCCTGCCTTTTAGTGTTCTCACTGATGCAGCAGTTCTGTATACTATTTAAGAAGCACATACCAATCCTTACCAGAAAAAAAAAAAAAAAAAAAAAGAACAAAGACCAAACAGAATAGCAAGAGGATACGAAGAGGCAATAGAGCAAGCATCTTCTTCATCTGGGTGCTTTGTATTATCAGGTTGCAAAGGCTTCCTTGATGTGAGAGTTGAGTCAGTCTGTAATATATTAGAGAAAACTATCATAAATTCAGAATCTTCTCTGTTTGCAGTAACCTTATGAGTTTCTATAAATCTGAGAGCTAATGTTCAAAAATATATAATCATATTGGTGATAATCAGTAAATCAAGGATGCGGCTGAAAATTGTCAAACAGGCATGATACCAAACATTTGCTCCTAAGTCCTATCACAGACAGCTTGTATCACTTCAGTTCAAAGAAGAGCTCTGAATAATGTCAAATCCATGCCCAACATGGAAGGATAACATTTTGAGTTGTGCTAGGACTTGTCTACAAATGTCATATATCTCATACACCAACATTCTTAACTTACAACTGGCGCCTTCATATATGATTCAGATATGCTCATTTCACAATCATTATTGACTGGGAGTATGCAATAAATGATGGCCACAACCCAGAATGGAATCAACAAGAAATTAAAAGGGAGCCTCAGCATAAAGGATACTCTTCTGCCACAAAATCAGGAAACAGACACAAATAATTATTTTTTGCAGGAGAAAGACCAGAATAGAATCCAGACATGCCACAATAATTATCTGTTTGTATGATCAAAATCACCTATCAACATATAATAACTTGATAACTTTAAGCATGGATAGATTAAGACTAAACTAAGAAAACCATCAAGACATAAACTGGAATTGTTGCATTCTATAACATTGATAATCTCCCAGGGCTATATTTTCTTATGGATAGAAAAAAATGATTGACCAAAACACACGGAAGAAAAATCTGACTATACAGAATTACCTGAATCTTCTTTGGCATGTTACGTGCATGTTGATTGTTCAAATTAGCAGATCCATTCCCATTCCCAGCGATATTACCAACAAAATCTTTCCCACCAGTAGCACACTTATCACTTGCAAGAGCAAATGGTTGACGAACAGTGCATTTGGAACGGATTGCTCCAACATTAGCAGATTTGACTGCTTTAATGGGAGAATCAGTGTTCTTGTGACTATCTGGCTTCTGTTCTACACAGTTCACTTTTTCCTTCTCCAATGTGACAGCATCTATTGAGTTCTTATAACAAGGCATTTTTTCTTCCTTGGGAGAATCCACATCTTGATAGACAGAGGAATCCTCAACAAAAACATCTATCATATCCCCATTTACTCTGTTCTTTTATTTGTCCATTTGTGTGAGAATCTTGAGGATCATGAATATCCTTTCTAGTTTTATCAAATGTAGAAAGCTCCAGATCTTTATTAGTATGGTCATCAGGCTTTCTGGGATCATCTCTGGCTGAACATATGACAAAGCCTTCTGACTCTTCATCAGTACAAACATCTAAAACTTCCTTTCCCATTCAACTACAAGGAACAATAACAGAAACATCATATTGTCTGCAGATCAAATGCCTTGCTATGGAGAGACAGTGCCAAAACTATTTCAGCATGTGGAGTTACTCTTGCAGCAAGACTAATGTTTTCAGAAAATAAACTTATACATGGGGCACATGCATAGAGACATACAAAGCATGCATGCATAAAGTAATAAAGCATGATACTGGAAACCAATATCACCTATATGCGCCCCAGTTGCACAACTTTCAATCTGTACTGTTCAATGATGAACATCAGCCTAGTGGGTTAAAGCAAGCAATCACTAGAGCAAACGGTTTTCGAATTCCTTCATGTTTTGACTTCATCAATAATAATTTTTATCAAACTTTTACTGATTCAAAGAAATGATAATTCCCTAACAATCAATTAACACAGTCCAATCACGATATGTCTAGCATCATGAAACAAAAAAACTTAAAGAATGGACAAAACTGTTCACTGTAAGGAACATCACTAACTAGAAATGTCAACAAATAGATTCACTAACATTACTTCGGAATTCATCATTAAGCATAATCATGAAGGGTGATGAGTTTGCAGCATGGCATACGAAACATGCTGTGGACATACGACAGCACATCCTACTAAAGGAATTAATGCAAATACACGAGACACTTTCACCAGAAGATCGTCATTTTCTTTTGTTGCAGTAAAAGTGACCAACAAAGTGAAGCTCCATGATTTCTAATCAGATTAAATATACACCTAGGGTGTCAAAATATATGTAAGCTTCTATCAGAAGAAAATGGATATCTCACTTCTATTTATATATATATTAAAAAAAAAACCTCTATCAAATTACATATAATGGAGAAATTACCAATTTTATAACGAAATAATGCATATTTCATTTTCACTGAAAAATTGGGGGAAAAAAGGAGAAAACATGAACTGTCGCACACAAGGCTCTACAAATAGAAGAGGAACGAAACTGATCGAGAAAATCGACCATCAAACCATCAAGCCACAAATAATCTTTCCTAAAACGTAAACTAAGTGCAGAAAATGCAAGACTCTAATAGCGAAAAAACACTGATGGACAATCCCTTAAACGAAACCCCAACGAAAACCACAGGAAAACACAACTTTCGGCCAGATTCACATGAAATCGAAACAAAAACCAGCAAATCTCACAACCCTTCAATCGATCCACGAAAACCGACACAAATCACCTTCTTTCTCTGAGAAATTTCTCCCACATTACAGTACCTAAAGAAGAATGAGATCAAGAACTAAATGAACGAAAGAAAGGAAGAAGTAGAGGGGAATGCCGGCGATTCCTTACGCTCTTCCAGCCGCACTTCGAGCCGAGAGGACTCGGTTCCTCTTTCTCTCTCCCTCACTCTCTCTCTCTCTCTCTTTCTCTCCACTTGTCGCTCTCACGGTGGTCTCGGTTAGCGGATTAATAGTTGTTACGGTATTTTTCGCCGGCCGTGCTCTTACGGCGTCATCTGACGACGGTTGTCGGACGTCTAGAGGGCGGTAGGTGAACCGTAGCCGTTTGATTTACTTCTCTCTTGCAGTCTTCTTCTCGGTCCCACCGAGTTCGAATATTTCGGTGGGTGTCGCGTTACCTTCTTGTCCGCGTGTTCCGCGACATCGGTCTTAGTCGCCCAACCTGGACTTAAACTTGAGACTTGGATGTTGGAGGTCATTGTTTCCTTATTGTTACCCGTTCGTGGCATCTTTGTTTAATTACTTCATGAGCAACTAACCCCTCTAATCACGCTAGAGTGGTTGTTTTATTAAGTTGTCCGACTGTGGCGCTACTTTTATGGCCGTATGAATGAGAGCCCTACCCTCCTTGTCGAGGAAAAGCCCAAAAAAAAAAAAAAGAAATAAAAAGGAAAAAAAAAAAAAGCAAAAGAGAGAGATTTTGAAATTCAAAAGGGAAAGAAGTTGCATGTTTGGATTCCGCCAATTCAGTCCACGGCCTCGTGATCCGGTAAGCTAGGGTAGATCTGAATATATACATTTGGAAATGTCAATTTTTATAAAAAGAATTAAAAGCAGGTTAGCATGGGGCTTGCAATCCAAACAATATAGATTCTCACAGTATGGTTTTAGATTCAGATCAAATCCGAATTGCCAAATTAAAATATTTCTGATTATATTTGTCTTGGATTTACATTGTACTAGGTTTTTGCATGTTCTATGGTTGTTACTGTGAAGGGGAAGAAATTAAAGAACAGCAAGATTCGATAAATTTATCAATTTAATATTTATTTTTAAAAAAATTATTAAAATAATATTTTTTCAAAAATATTTATCAAATTACTGTCCGAAACAAAATCGTTCTATCGTAAGGCGAATTTGTGTACTGATTCAGCATCCTTACTGCAGCCCTACTACCAGCATGGATACACAGCAAGAGTCGTCCTATGGTAGGACGACTTTATAAGTAAATTATATATTACAATATTATATATTATAATATTATATTATAATATTATATTATATTAATATTTTATGTTAATATAATATAATATAATTATATAATAATATTATTATAAATTATATAGTACTAAGAATGTCGGCTAGTAGGCTCCTATCCTGGGAAGCATCAGATTTGACCGTCTGACATGTAAATGCTCCCATACCCAAAGTTGAAGCAATACCAAAGGACCTGCTATCTCACATGCATCTGGTCTAGTGGCCCTGCAGAACTCACAATACAAAAAGGCTAAGATAGTGCTACCCTAACTCCCCTGTCCACATGCATCGAGATCACGTAGCAGGGATAAGTACAACAACTGCATGTGGGATCGGACTTATCGGTGAACAGATGGCTATCGATAAGGCAAAGAATAAATGCTCGTGCATGCCTCCATATGGTCTCGTCATTCACATCATTCGATAAGTGGTGGAACGTGTCGCGAAGCCAGTGAAATCTCAGTGAAGACCCCGACAACATCGTCTATGACGGTCTAATCCCAAATAACTCCTCACATAGATCCGACCAAATAATTTGTGTAGTACCGATGATGGCAGGCCCGTGCATCCGTAATCCAAGAAGAACGGCAATGTCCTATAAAGTGATCGTCACCTCTCCAACACACTGGTGCAAAGTGTGAGTCTCTTGATGCCATCACTTCACCATGGCTGTGATGAAGATCCAATCCAGTTATATATCGCAAACTCTAAATACTCCAGAAAAATTAAATGTACGGAGATACTGTCGGATCCTCTCATATAGCCGTTAAGCATGCATGATGGTCGAGCCTCTGTGTCTACAACATAGGGGCTCCATGTCTTCTCCAGAATATATACTATCGCTATAGTATCGAGTCTGGAGATAGAGCATGATAGGGTCAGTCGGTCCCGAATGCATGTCAAAGCCTAAACCAGCCATATCTAAGGTGCAAAATATAAAAACGAGCGTACGACAAAGATAGTAAGAAACATCAAAGATGATAAGAAATATCAAAAATGATAAATAGTGAATATTAACAATAGGATTATTTCATAAATTTTTGCAAGTATTTACATGATATGATTACATAATCAAAATAGTTTAAAAAGAATACAAGCGATACATAAAGATAGTCCACATATTACATAAAAAAAAAAAGATAAATCAGCACTGTTGGGGGATCTGCGTCGGTTGTGTCCTATTTTCTTGTACAATCCACACCGTACAATATTTTGGCACTCCATTGCATCTATATCATTTTAGATCCTCCTCGATCGTAGATGCTCTTTTCCTTATCTTCTTGCGGATGGGTGTGGTATGAGTCTAGGTGCAGTCTACTCAAGCCAATAACGTGAACTCTTTGAGGGATGGAAGGTAGGTGCATATGACTGCTCATAATATGCAATAGTATAACAGTCGTCAACAAACTACTTCCAATCCAAGTTCTCACTGGCACATACAGTAAGCAAAAAGGAGCATGGATAATGCAGTAACTGTCACTTCCTACATATGCATGTGCGTGCCCTTAAATCGACTGTCTGTGTATAATCAGACTCATCAGGGCTATAATACCTTCATCTCAACTGAATCTCATACAAATCCGATGGGTTATTATACTTAACCACACAATGCTCTCTAGACTTCAGCTGACGTCCATTTAACTTTCATCTAATATTATCTGTGAATATCCTGCCGGCCTCCCTTCTCTGTGCTGCAATTGCACATCTGATGCTGAACCACTTCGACAAGTGTTCGAAGGAAAGATGAACAAGAGTGGTAGTAGACAATGAGCGAGCCCCCTTCAATATCTTATTGAAACTTTCAAATAGACTGGCATTCATTATTCCATACTGACATCCACCTATGTCATGCACCAGCGACCATTTATTCAGATTGTCAAGTGGATATATTTTCAGATATTAGAAGTAATTGGATCATGTTCTCTCAATGTGTTGCATGCTTCGATCAAACTTTCAAGACTGATTTTGCTTTGCAGTTTGATAGAATAAGCCAAAAATGCAGCATCATGGAATCGACCATTTAGACTAGACTCAACATGTCTAAGACATAATCTATGATATCTATATGGTGCTATCCATCTAACAGATTCATCTGAAATAGTAGCTAATATTTCTTTATATCGGTCTGAAATTATGCCAATCCCTATACGGTCACGTGCTACATAATAGCGCAAACGCCATAAAAATCATGACTAACTACTATAGCTCTCATCTTCACAAATGACAAATACTAGAGGATAGATACTCTCATTTTCATCTTTTCCCACAGATATCATAAGAGTATACTAATATCGATCATATGGATGCATTGCATCGATACTAATCAGCGGGCGACAGAACTGAAAGCCCTAAATGCATGGATCAAATGCCCAAAAAATTAGATGAAACACCTCTGTGTTTGCTTTTATTGTAAAAAATTTTATAAAATCTACCACAGTCCCCTCGTTGGCATGATAAACTACAGCTAACCAAGGACCTAATGTGTTATACATAATTACAGTAATCAAACGATGCACAATAGGAATCGAAAAAAATTTCGGCAGTATTTTTTTTTAGTTCTCCTCACACGACTGAAGATGTATGAGAAGAACTAAAAAAAAATATTGTTCAAAATTTTTTTCGAACCCTCTACGTATCATTTAATTACTGTAATTATCTATAGAATTAATTATAATTTTTAAACTATCCAAACTGGACAGTCAATTGATCAATATACATAATTCTTCCATCCATAAAAAAATATAAATATACGGATACTTTAGAATATGTACATTAATCAAAAGATGGATCTATAGCTCCATGCAATGTAAAATTTTTAAAAACAAGTGACTGAGTAAAAAATTATATTGATAATTGATTTATAAATTAATATTATTTAAATAAAATTAATATTATTTATAAATTAAAATTACTTTCTAAATAAAAATTATATAATTTATATAAAAATAAATTATAAATTATACTTTCTAAACATTATCTTTCTAAATAGAAAAATAAATTTATAATTTATATAAAAAATAAAAAAATAAAAATAAAAAAGTATACCTCGATGGTGGGGTTGGGGCGGCGCAGTAGGGACCATCGAGAGGGAGGGAGAGGCATCGGGGACCGTCGGGAGGGAGGAGGGAGGGGCGATGGTATGTCAGGGAGGAAGGGGGTGGGTCGAGAGGAGGAGAGAGGGACAGCGGTATGTCAAGGAGGGAGGGGGAGGCGAGCCGAGAGGGGGAGGAAGGGCTACTGGGGACTGAGAGGGAGAGGGGGGGCAGTTCTCACATCGGAGATGGAGAGGGAGAGGGAGAGGAAAGGGGGTTTCTCGCACTAGGGATTGAGAGGGAGATGGAGAGAAAGAGGGAGGGGGGTTTCAAATGTCGGGGACTGAGAGGATTGTTGGGGTGGGGGGGGTGCGAGGAGGGGCAGCGGAGATCGAGAGTCTGAGAGGGAAGAGTTTAGTATTTTTTGTTTAAGTGATTGGAGAGGCACTACAAGAATCCGAGCTATTAGCGATAGCTATTTATCATCGCTAATAGTCCAGCTGCCGTCACTAATAATATCGTCATCACTAATTTCGTCGTAACAATCAATCTGAAAAAAAATTTATCGCTAAATATCTTTATTAACGATAACAAATACCATCATCTCTAATACGACTATGAGTGATGGCAGTAGCGATGCGATAACTCCATCGCTAATTATTTTTTTATTTTTAAATTAAATTTTAAAAAAAAATTAAAAATATTAACGATGGTGTTTTCATGGTTAATACCGTCGCTAATAATTATTAGCAATAAAAAATATCATCGCTAATATCACCTCTAATTTTTTTAATTTTTAAATTAAATAAAAAAAATTAAAAATATTAAAGATGATGGTATCGTCGCTAATGCCACGCTAATAAGTATTAGCGATGGTATTTTTTATTGCTAATAATTAATTTTATTTATTTAAAATAAATTAATAAAAATATTTTTTAAAATTTATTTTAATTAATCACAATGAATTATGGTTCCTAATATCTGTTATAATTAAAATCTAAAGATAATATGACAATAAAAATTAAAAATTAATTATATTATATTAAAGATATAAATTATATAATTTTTTATAATCAATATCAAAAAAATATAATACATCAAAAAATATTAGGTCCGATCCTCATCGTCGTCCGCCTCCTCTTTCTGCTCCTCTCCAGTAATTGGTAGATGAGAGTCAGATGTCTCAGCATCCTATAATAAAAAAATAAAATAATATTAGTAAGTTTCGATACAGAGGTGTATCTTTCGATATACTCTTTTAATTTTTGAATAAATTATTTTTATATATTTTATTCGATGATATAAACTATAGATATCTTCGGTCTATCGATAAGATGGTTAGATTAAATTTTTAGCCCCTAGATCTTCTATCTAGACTCAAACCTAAATATATGAAGCTTCTAAATATGAAAACTTAAAATAAGTAAAAGAGTTTAGTAATATAATTACCTAATGTGATGGCTGCGATGATGAGCCCAGTCGGTCGCATAGCTGCGGATCTCGGAGAAGCTCCACGATCATATCGCGGATGGCATCCAAGAGGCTTTGAGGTCACTGACTCAGAAGCTTTTGCATGACTTCCTCCATATGCGCATCGCTCCAGATCTGGAATGTCAAGATCATGATCTATGAGGATGCTGAAGGATATCAAGCTGGTGGAGGGTCGAAGCTATGGTTGAATCCTATAACTCAGCTCCTATTTACCCCTCCAATAGCACTGAGCCATCCCTCAAGGTCAAGGGGGGCTAAGAAAACAAGTCATCATCGTACCTCTTAGCAATGTACTCTACATAACACATCTACACAGTTCAGAAGTACATTAGTTCTAATATAAAAATTAGATCCTGTAACAACTTAATTAGTAAATAAAATTTGAAGTTCTTATCATGATCTGTCGCGATGTAGAATCTAAATAATCACCAGTCCTCCTAGACTGATGTGTGGCCTTCCATAACTGCAGCTGGTCTGGTGAATGACCCAACTACCGTATCTATAATAAATAAATAATAAAATTAAATTAATTAAAATATACATATAAAAATTTTTAAAGTTCTAGTGAAGAGTTTTGGTATAGATTTCTTATCAATTTATCGACCACAATATGCATGCCGATCGAGCCGCCCATGTATCTGATCAGATCTTACTAAATGGCTTGATTCTGTCAGGCCCTCTGCCGCCTATCGGAGTACTCTCGCTGCTCCACTGGTCGCAGAGAGCCTGCCGTATGTCCATCCGCATCCAGTAATCCATGAAGGACCTCCAGTCCGATGGTGACTAAAAATTGATGTACTGGATGGTGGACTGCTTGAGGCATAGAGGTCATCTCGAAAACTCTATGTGGCCACCTCCTCAAAAATCCGACGGCCAGTCTCCTCATCCTTAGGAGTCTCGAATCGATAGTACTCCTGAAAGATAGAAGCAAGTGTGTATTAATATGTAATTAAAATACCAACGTATCGAAAATTAAAAATTAAACTAGTTTTGACTTACCAGAAATATCTCCCGGACTACATCACGAGCTCTCGATGGCCAACTAGAGAACTCGTTCGTTGATCCCAGCATCAATTAGCATATGATCATGATAATGACACAAGATGTAGAAGATACTCTGAATGTGCTGTAAAATTGATTTCGAAGGATAAATGTTAGCTCTAAAATTACTAACTTCTAAACATATTAATTATGTAGTACTTACGAGCAACTCTGGATATGAATGATCTTTCTATCCTTTGATCGAGATGGAGGTGCCATGAGCCGGACAGGTCCTCGACCATGGTGCTGTGTCTGAGAGCCGACGTCACTACTGCATGTGATTATGGGGTCATTGGTGACCTCCTATCCTCCGAACCTGAGCACAAAAATCTAATACAAAGAATATTATATTAGTTAACAAATGATAAAATAATATAAATAAAAATATATAAATTAAGTGTTAAAGCCTACCATCCGATGAGAGAGGTGTAGAACCATGCGAGCTGGCTGCATGATCGCTCTCTCCTCGAGAGCTTTGTCCTCGACTGACGCAGCTCCGACCTCTGAAAGACATGATGTATGCTCTCTGAAAATAAAAATAAATAGATTCACCAAATTAATTATAGAATTATGGATGGCAATGCAAGATTTAAAATGATGCAAGACAAGTAATTAAAATTATCCAAGAATTATATACTTAGTACTACTCATCGGCCTTTTCAGATGTTTAGTATCCTTTAGAATCTTCTTCTGATTCTTTCTCTTCTTCCACTTCTTCTTCTTCCTCTTCTTCCCCTTCTTGGGAAAGATTGTCTTTAAAATAATCTCATTTGGATCTACCTCCTCATGTTGGCCATCTTCATATAGGAGAATTCTTGGAGCATCCAATTTCACATCATCGAATAATTGATGAACTCCTACTGTCTCATTCTCTTGAAAGCATTCTGATAATTGGGGCTCTTCTTCTTCTTTGAGCGCATAATGAACAGCTTGGGACTTAATTTTACATACAGCCCACCAATCCTTCTTTCTTCTTTTTCTTGATGGAAAAGAAGTATAATATACTTGTGCAACTAGTACAAATGGCTCGTTGACATAAGCTTTTGATCCATATTTGATTTCAATAAGTCCATACCATGGATCAACCTTTATACCATTATCGGTATCGAATCATTGGCACTTAAATAGAATGGCACTATTACTTCCAATGTCGCTCATCTTAATCACTTCTTCGAAGATTCCATAGTACTCACTCTCCATCTTATCTTCTTACCAGCTACTTTTTATACACACACTACTGTTCATTATGCTTTTATAATTTTCATATTGCTAGATGTGAAATTTGAAACCATTTACGTTACAGCCATTATAGCATATCACATATTTTTCAGGCCCGTAACCTAATGATCTTAGCTTCGTTGGTATGGACTCGCTCTCTTGAATAACCTTCGTATTATAAAAAGAATAAATCAAAAAAATTAAAATATATAAAATGACATGGATGCTTACCAATTGATGGAACCAACATGCAAAGTTCTCTAAGCGTTATATTGATATTTCTTCATCACTTATGCTTGGATTTTCTTCTTTCAGCATCTCATCATATTACCTAAACATGCATAAGATAAGTATACTGAAATAAGTGTTTAAAGAGTTGGGATTGTGATGGATACTTATAGGATATATGGGTCGACCTCTGTGTAGTTTAGCAAAACATATATCTCTGTTTGTCGAAGTTCAGTATCGAAAAATACTCGACGAATCTCGTGCCCAAATTTTTGAGCGGGATAGGCAAATATTAAGATCTCCTTCTCTGATCCCTCAGCACCACAGTCATCATTTCGGCCCACTTGAGTTAGCTTGGTCTGCACACTGAGATTAAAGTAGTGTCGGTTGAAATTTAAAATCTCTTGTATTATATAAGCCTCCACAATAGAACCTTTGACTCAGGTTTTATTTTTCGCTTTCTTCTTGAAACTGCACATATATTTTTCAAATGGATACATCTACCTGTATTGCACTGGACCCCCCACCCTACTTCATACACCAGATGAATCATGAGGTGCTCCATGGAGTCAAAAAAGCTGGGAGGGAATATCTTCTCCAACTTGCATATGGTCTCTACACTGTTAGCCTCAAGACTGGAGATGTGATCGGTGGATAGTTCAGTAGCACAAATGTCTCTGAATAGAAGGCTAAGCTCGGTCAAAGAACTCCATATAAAGTTGGGAAGGAGATCACGCCAAGCCAATGGGAGCAATCATTGCATAAATATATAGCAGTCATGGCTCTTTTGTCAATGAAACCTGCAACCTTTGACATTGACGCACCGAGCTAGATTACTTACATAATCATTTAAAAATTTAAGACTTTTACACCATTCATGAACATTCTTCAGTTGCTCTCTTATTAAGGTATAAGATGCTTTCAACTTCAAAAATTTCTCAGGTGATACCTCAACTAGCTCTAATAAAGGATGCTCGCATATGTTCTTCATATCTGCTCGAGCCTTGAGATTGTCCTTTGTCTTGCCCTTGACATCCATAATAGTATAGAAAATATTATCAAATATATTCTTCTCGATATGCATGACGTCAAGATTATAATGAAGCAAAATTCAGTGCAGGGGCAAAATGATAATTTTAAAACTTTTTCAAAATTACTATTTTACAGTGAAATTATTAATTAATCTCATTAATTAATACTAATTAACCCTACACTAGGATCTAAATATGATACAACAGTATGCATTTAAATTTAAAATTTAAATTTGAAACAGTAAACTTTTTACTGTACCGTATTCAGAACACATCACCTTTTGTGGGTAGTCGATCACCGCAATCTGATCACCGTCGGAGGGTTCTGATCATCACGTCACATCCATACTAGTGTCTGACCTCTGCAGATCATCCACACGAAGCTTCCGTCTGATCGGCTCCTCACGAATGCTAGTTCGTGATTTCACCATTTTGATGGCTGATGTTGATCGAACTCCTTCGATCGATGTGTGCCGACTCCTTGGATGCTCCGGATCGTCTGCACGGTTGGTAGAGAGGCTGATGGATCTCCCCTAAAATTTGGTGAACTCACGACACTCGTGGCACACCAATCTCACTTCCCGAACCCTAGATAGAAATTCTAGGGTACACACTAAAAACCCTGCGCCCACTTCTCTCTCCTTTTTCTCTCCTCTCGGTAAATTTTGAACACTTCAAAATTTTTTCAGAACCTCCCTCGCCCCTTATCTCTTCTTTCTTTTTTTTTTTTTGCCCACGCCCCCTCCCTTTCTCATTTTATAAAATATCGCAAGAGATGTTGAAAGCGTGTGAGTGGATAAGAAAAGGTGGTTGCTCACTTAAATTCAAATCAAATTTGAATTCAAGTGTCAACCAATCTTATCCTCATCCATTTGTGTGAGAAAGAAGAGATGGCGTGGCCTTTTTTTTTGTGCGTGGAGACTTTCACGAGAAACTATTTCTCGTGTGGAATATGGGGCGCACAAAAGAGGATAAGCTGGCGCATGGTTATTTGGTTATCCATTCAAATTCAAAACCCCTTTGAATTTGGATGGGTAACAAACCAAGTTAATCCAAATAATTGACGCACAGAAACATGGGCGTGAGAGAGCTTTGCATGGGAGAAAATTTACGAAAAATTTCTTTTCGTGAATTCAAATGGGCACAAGGAAGTTGGGTGGCACAGAGAATTTAAAACAAGATGGTTTGATTCAAATTGAGCCAACCTAATTAAAATAGGTTAAGCACAATTAGACCAGATTAAATCCAATACAATTAGGCTTAATTAGGCTCAATAAAATTTTAATCAAATCAGAAATTAACTAAGCCTAACCTCTGATCAAATCAGGGACTAAACCACCTTAGCGATTAGATCAACACTTAACCTAATCGGGTCAATCCAAACTGAATCCAATTCAAGTGGACTTGATCTAAAAATAATTACTCAATCAAATTGAGTTAATTAGCGATCAAATCACTAATTAAATCTCTCATAAATATTGAGTCCAAATCCGATGGGCAATTAGGCATCAGAGACCATCGATATGAAATCCTGATCAAAGAGTTCAAATTTCAAATTCAAAATTTGAAATTCAAAATTTTGACCCCGGTACCCAAAATGTGTGGAACTCATGATCAGAGAATCCTAATTCTCAATCATAGAGTCTCAGACACATAAGACTCATAATCAGCCATCAGATCAGAAAGAAACCTCTAATGTGTGTGACCCCACAGGTTCGAACCTAAGCCGGTAGCACAAGAACCAATTCCTGTACTAATCGAAGTGACCATCTAGCAATGGTATCCGACGATCGGATAGGTCGAATAGTCGCAATCACAACATTCAGAACCTACGTGAATATGGTTACCGTATAATTCATCCCTTTTGACCCCTGTGTTTAGGACGACTCAGGGTTAAACTGTCAACCTTGATGAGATCATCCGAATCGTGCTCAACTCAATTAGTCCTGTGACTCCTCACTAGGACTACCCTGGCCAAGATTTTGCTAAATTGAAACACGACTGTACACAGCTCCTAAACTGGAGTGGTCAATCCCATCTTGACACACGCACCGACAAGTCAAGTACTTGACTACACCCAGCAGCCTTCCGTCACTGAATTAAAAATTCAGGTAGTCCAATGCCTAAGTGCAGTGAGTTACTTGCAAGTCACCGTGGCGGTCTCAGGTCGGAGGGATATTTATACCCATATCCCATCGGAGCAAATTTTGACAGCAGAAATAGCTCCGGAGTCGATCACGTTCAGTGCAGATGTACCATTACATCTCACCTGTATGCCATACCAGTGTCTCCACACTCCTTGGTTATGAGGACAACTAACCTATATGGCACACAACGACCTATGCTCGATAAACGTTGAAGTCCTTGGTAACAACGTATCATTTGGTCGCGAACAGGTTTAAGGACTAAGCGACAAATCCTCCTTTGTCGAGTCTCAATAGTCCTAAGGACTTCACCACAACACAGGAGTTCATTAGAAGATGAAACATTTGTGATGAAAAAATACCAAAATAATTTTTATTTATTTATAATTCATGTACTAATACAAAAAGAGCACAACCGTCAACAGGCTGACGATTGGCTTTGGGATACTATTCCCAACAATCTCCCACTTGGTCTAAAGCCAATTGGTGCAGTATCTAATACCCATCTTCGACTTGTAGTCGTTGAACTCCTTCACCGCAATGGCTTTAGTGAATGGGTCGGTCAGGTTCTCCTTTCCATCGATCTTCTGAAAGTCGATGTCACCTCAATCCACGATCTCCCAGATGAGATGGTAGCGATGCAGAATATGCTTCGTCCGCTGGTGTGCCTTCGGTTCCTTCACCTGAGCAATGGCTCCAGAGCTGTCACAGTAGAGCAAAACTGAACCAACAAAGGAGGGTGCTACTCTGAGCTCGGTGATGAATTTTCTCAGTCACACCGCTTCTTTGGCAGCATCTGATGCAGCAATATACTCCACCTCGCATACTGAATCAGCCACAGTGTGCTGCTTGAAACTCTTCCAACAGACAGCCCCACCATTAAGAGTAAAAATAAATTCTGACACACTCTTACTGTCATCGTGATCAGACTGAAAACTAGAGTTTGTAAACCCTATAAGTCTCAAGTCCGATTCACCATATACAAGCTATGGTCCTTAGTATTTTTTAAATACTTCAGGATGGTTTTAACAACCTTCCAGTGATTTTCTCCTGGATCAGATTGGTATCTACTCACTACCCCTAGTGAGTATGCCATATCTGGTCATGTATATGTTATGGCGTACATGATAGATTCTACTACCGAAGCATATGGAATCCTACCCATACGCTCTCTCTCTTGAGGTGTTGTCGGACAATCCTTTTTCGAGAGAGAAATTTCATGGCCTATCGGTAGATAGCCTTTCTTGAAATTCTCCATGCTGAACCTTTTCAGCATAGTATCAATGTACGTGGACTGGGATAAGCTAAGCAACCTTTTGGATCTATCCCTATAGATCCTCATCCCTAGGATGTAGGAAGCTTCTCCCAGATCCTTCATGGAGAACTGTGACGATAGCCAAATCTTTATTCCCTGTAATGCAGGGACATCATTCCGATTAAGAGAATGTCATCCACATACAATACAAGAAATACTCCTATTGGACCATTAGCCCACTTATAAATACAGGGCTCTTCTCCGTTCTTAACGAAGCCATACGTTTTGATCGTCCTATCAAAACGTATGTTCCAACTCCGAGATGCCTGCTTAAGTCCATAAATGGACTTTGTAGCTTGCATACCTTAGACTAATCTGTGGATGTGAACCCTTCAGGTTGTATCATATACACCTCTTCGTCCAGCTCTCCATTTAGGAAAGCTATCTTCTCATCCATCTGTCAGATTTTATAGTCTAGATGGGCAGCTATCGCAAGCATAATACGAATGGATTTGAGCATTGCCACAGGAGAAAATGTCTCGTCATAGTCTATACCATAACGTTGACGATATTCCTTGGCAATCGACGGACTTTATAGGTCTCCACCTTTCCGTCTGTGCCCCTCTTCCTCTTGAAGACCCACTTACACCCTATGGATTTCACTCCTTCGGGTGAGTCAACCAATGTCCACACATCGTTGACCTTCATGGACTCAATTTCGGATTTCATGGCCTCTAGCCATTTCTCAGAGTCAGGTCTCTGCATTGCATCCATGTAGGTGATCGGATCCTCATCATTTTCATCAAGTTCGACAGGATTGCCATCCCGGATCAAGAAACCATAGTATCTGTCCGGTTGATGTGGTACTCTATCAGACCGTCTTAAGGGTGCATAATCAATGGGCTCCGGATCTGATCTAATCAAATCCGATTCAGGTTCAGTAACATGTGTCGATTTTTCACCTGTCGAACTTCGTCAAGTTCAACCTTAGAGGTAACAGTTCCTTCACTAAGGAACTTCTTTTCTAAAAAGATTGCTTAAGGCTGACAAACACCTTTTGCTCATCAGCAAGGTAGAAATAATTCCCTTTGGTCTCTTTTGGGTACCCTATAAAATTACACTTGTCAGACCTAGGTCCAAGCTTGTCTGTAATTAAACGTTTAACATAAGCCGGACACCCCCAAACCCTAAGGTGCGAGAGTACTGGCTTACGTCCTATCCATATCTCATATGGTGTTTTGGCTACAGACTTACTCGAAACTCTATTTAGAAGGTAACAAGCCGATTCGAGCGCATATCCCAGAGGGAGATCGGCAGACCAGCAAACCCCATCATGGATCGAACCATGTCCAATAAGGTCCGATTTCTCCTTTCAGACACACCATTATGCTGTGGTGTTCCAGAAGGAGTCCGCTGAGAGAGAATCCCATTCTCTCCTAGATATGTGAGAAACTCATTGGAAAGGTATTCACCTCCTCGATCAGATCGAAAAATTTTAATACACTTCCCAATTTATTTTTCTATCTTATTTCGGAATAGTTTGAACATTTCAAATGACTCCGACTTATGCTTCATTAAGTAGACATACCCATACCTCGATAGGTCGTCTGTGAAGGCTATGAAGTAAAAATATCTACCTCTTGCACTTGAGCTCATAGGTCCACATACATCAGAATGTACCAGACCCAAGAGTTCACTGGCTCGCTCACCTTTTTCAGTAAAAGATGACTTGGTCATCTTTCCAAGAAGACAAGACTCACAGGTTGGAAGTGATTCACAATCACCAAGTTCAAGAATTTCTTCTTGAGCCAACCTATTTATCCTGTTCTTATTGATATGACCTAGCCTACAGTGCCAAAGGTAAACTTCTGACATATTATCTATTCTAGGCATTTACCGAAGTTTTGAACCACATTAACAGGCTGTGATAGTAAGTAAATTTTATTATTTAATTATCCAACAAATATTTAACACCATTCAAAATGATTTACAAATATTTCCTGTTATTAAAAAATATAATCGTACATGGCCAAAAGGCCTACAGAAATAATATTTAATAAAAAGCTTGGACAATAGTGACATTCACTCAGAATTACATTACGAGAATTGATTACAAGACTCATGATTCCTAAAACTAGAACTGAAACTTTGCTTCCACCTCCAATATTCAGGAACCTCTCACCTTCATCAAATCTCCTACTGACCTGCAAACCCTGTATCGAATTACAAATATGATAAGAGCTTCCGGTATCCAATACCCAGGCAGTAGTATCACAAATGAAAAAGTTGCAAGGAGTTATCATATAATTACCTTGCTTCTTCTTCGGCCTGTTCGGGTCCAGGAGGCAATGTATTGAGGACAGTTCCTCTTCCAATGCCCCTGCTTCTTGCAAAAGAAGCACTCCGCCTGGCTCTGGTCGGGCTTGCGCTTCTTGGTTTGACCCTGTGCAACCGTCCCAGCATGAGGCTGCACCTTCTTGTTCTTCTTCTTCTTGTTCTTCTTCCCCTTCCCAAAGGGTCGACGACGAGAAGAAGACCCTCCCACTAGATTCACCGACTCCTTATGGAGCTGGTGATCCTTCTCAAAGTTCTGCAGCAACCCCAACAACCCGTGGTAGTTTACTGCAGGCTTTGTCATTCAAAAATGAGTAAGGAATGGGAGGAAGGACTTGGGCAAGGAATTAAAGATCGCATCCTTACCGAGCTGCTCGTGCAGAGAAAAACCCAATTTGCATAGGTGCTCAATCATCTCGATCATGTACAGTACATGATCAGTGACTGAGGCCCCATCCCTCATCCGAGCATTGAAAATGGCACAACTAGTTTTGTGCCTTTCAACGTCGTCAGGCGTGCCAAAGGAGTCGTTCAACATTTGAAGCATCTCCTGTGGCTGGGCGTTCTCAAACCTGCGGCTGAACTCGTCATTCATTGCTGCCAGCATAATACATCGGACAGTAGTGCGGTCATTGAGCCACTTTTGGTAAGTGTCTCGGATCGCCTTACTAGCGTTCGGAGCTGGCTCCTCAGGTGCTGGATCCGTTACTACATAAAGGATCCGCTCATACTCAAGGATGATTTTCAATTTTTGATACCAGCTATCGAAATTAGGTCCCATGAGCTTGTCATTATCTAATAATGACCGGAGCGACAGGGTAGTGGCCATAGCTGTATAAAGAAAAATTAGACCTCTATTAGTACATAAATTAATACTAAAGATTTGGACTTTAGTCTAAAGTTTTTCTCAATATTTTTACGAACTGGTAGCCTTAACCTCCAATTCGAGGAATTACTTTAATTCCTTAATGGGTACTAGAATCCACATAGACTACACACGAGCCCAACTTTGGTTGGTCAACCCATGTGCATCTATGGGTAGGTTCTTAACCAGTTGTTTCTCTAAAATAACTTCTAGTAATTGATTTTGCTCCAGAACCTAATCAGTAGGCTTTGGCCTCCACTGAAAAAATCTGGTTAGGTCCAACCGTTAACATGACTTAATTTGGTGAATCAGACCAATAAATGATCAGGCCTGACTTTGGCCGGCCAACCTAACCACCATCAGAAAGACTCAACCAAATTATCATATTATGAATGATAATTCAATTAGCCAATGAGCACCAGGCCTTTGGGCCTCCAATGATCATTGAACTAATGGACTCATTATCACTCACTTAATGGGAGGCATTGACTTAGTTATCATTATAACTTAATCATTTTAGGGACCTAATAATTTTTGAGGATTTTATTAAAAGATAGTAGAGAAGAAATCATCCAGCCAATTTCAATCCTCCCACTGACTTCACCAAGTCAGATTAAAAAAGATTTAATTAAAGCTGGCATTAGGAGCACCTAAATCAGTCACACTGATTTACCTAATGACATGGGTGAGCTCTAATCACCAAGTGATCTAATCAAAATCTAACTTACCAGATTGGCCAGGTAAGTGAGATCAGTGGTGGGGATTTGCCATTAACTCGTCAATGATCGAATCAATGTGAGTAGCTCCCGCTTAAGAACCACTGGTCAAAACTGCCGAACTTACCTTAAACACCAACCGGTTCATTAGTTTTAATTTTGATCAACTTAGTAAATAGGATTCCACCGCGTAGCCATGAATTAAGTCCATTTTGGTCTAGTTAAAGACATGGACCCATTCAACTACAACTATTGAAGTTGAGTCTAGAGTATCCTTGACCTAATCTAATTCAACTTTTAATTAGATTTGACCAATTACTCCATTTAGTCCATTTTTAAGCTAACCTTAGGTCTAATCCAATTATGGACCTATTTCATCTAACCCATTGACCCACAAGTTTATGCAATTGTCTTAGGTCTTAATTCACAATTTCAGACCTACTAGACAACACTTAATTCTTTTAATTAAGTATTTGGGCTGATGGGTCAGGGTTTGGCATTTCGAAAATAATTTTTAAATTTTGAAAGATTTTATTTTCTGTTCACCAAATGTGTTGACTCATTTCACAAACGGGTCAGCACATTTCATAAACAACAATCCTATTGCTCATTTCATAACAGAAAATAATTCAAAATAAATCATGAATTTTCTTTTAGATCTAATCTAACACATTCATGATAAATTTTATAATTAAGTCCTTTCGCTGCTTCATCGGCATGGGATATAATTGCATCGGCACCCCTACTACCATAGGAGACCCCATCGAATGGGAAGAGAGGGTCTTTAAACCCTACTTTTCTCCTATGACCGGACGGCCATGGCAACTAACCCAATTAGATTACTTGCTACTTGGATCAAGTATATCTAAATATACCAATTTCAAAATTTAAATTTTAAATTTCAAATTTTAAATTTTAAATTTCAAATTTGAGATTTCAACCAAATTTCAAATTTTGAATTTCCAATCTTTGAATTTTAATTTTTGAATTTTGAATTTCAAATTTCAAATTTCAAATTTGAAATTTTAAATAAATTTTGAATTTTGAATTTCAAATTTGAAACTTCTAACAAATTTTAAATTTTAAATTTTAAATTTTGAATTTTAAATTTAAACTTATAGATTACACCTTAATCTACACATGCATATGTATATCATATTCTAGAACCTGGCTCTGATACCATTTGAAGCGAAAATTCAGTGCAGGGGCAACATGGTAATTTTAAATTTTTTTTAAAATTACTATTTTACAGTAGAATTATTAATTAATCTCATTAATTAATACTAATTAACCCTATATTAGGATCTAAATATGATACAACAGCATGCATTTAAATTTGAAATTCAAATTTGAAATAGTAAACTTTTTACTGTACTGTGTTCAGAACACATCACCTTTTGCGGGTAGTCGATCACCGCAATCTGATCATCGTCGGGGATTCTGATCGTCACATCGCAGCCACATTAGTGTCTGACCTCTGCAGATCATCCACATGAATCTCCTATCTGATCGGTTCCTCACGAATGCTAGTTCGTGATTTCACCCTTTTGATGGCTGATATTGATCGAACTCCTTCGATCGATGTGTGCCGACTCTTCGGATGCTCCGGATCATCTGCACGATTGGTTGAGAGACTGATGGATCTCTTCCTAAAATTTGATGGACTCACGACACTCGTGGCAAGCATTACGTGATTCCTGAGCAAATTTGGTGTAAAATCATTCGTAGATAGACCCAGCCGAACATTACGTGATTCCTGAGCAAATAAAGGGTGGCAAGCATCAAATTATTTCTATGCCCCACTATCCGATGGATATACATCATATCGGGGTGCTTGCATGTTCTTCTTTGTGCCATCTCATCTATCGGCAGTGCTCTTGGATAAGTAGAGTCTCTGAAGACTAGGAGTGAGAAAAAGGTATCGAAGAATCTTGTATGATATATCCTTCGGATTCCTATCCTCTTGCCTCAGCTTAAATTGACTTGCACCGCATACGCCGCATGAGCTCTCCTGTTGGTTCTCCTTATAGAAAAATATGCAACTATTACGGCATGCATCTATCTTCTCATATCTCATGCCCAACCTTTTCATCATTTTCATCATATCGAATAGCCAAGGCCGACCTAATATGATACTTTCGACTTCTATGGGTAAGACATCGCACCACATATGATCCTGATAGGAATGAAGCTGGATGGGCACACGGTATCTAAATTTGATGGGAATAGAAAAGGAATCAATCCAAGACACACGGTATGGATTGGGATGATCCATAGGAGTTAATCCTAATTGCTTAACCGTATCGGTGGAGATGGCGTTGATACAGCTACCGCTATCAATGATCATCTTATAAATTTTATTGTCAAATTTTATGAAGGTATGAAAAATAGAGGTCCTACGCCAGTCTTCACTTTTCTTAGTTTGTGCTAGGACATACCTAACGACTCCAAGCCTAAGGTCTGACTCGGATATGCATAACATAGATATCCTCAGTACTCTCAAATTGCTCGGCTAAATCTGAATCAGCTTTATAAACTTTTTCCTCAATATTTTTTAGAGTTTCTCCTTCTAATTCTTCTACGAATAATGATCGGTTGGGGCATTGTGCAGCAAAGTGACCGTAACCATAGCACTTGAGGCAATGGGATCGAGAACTACTTTCTTTTGATAACTCTCCTATTGCTCTTTTTCCTTTATCTTCTTTTCTTCCAATAGGATTTGTAAGTGGAGGTCCGTTACTAGGAGTTTGATTAATATTAGATCTCGATCCAGAAGGGTTACTCGGCTGGGTTCAGGATGACGGAGAGTCGAATATTTAGAAAATCTTTCAAAATCTAAGGCAAGTTGATAAACTTGTTCCAACGTGGTTACCTCTCGTAGAAAGAGCTCACGCTGAATATCCTCTTGTAATCTAGCTCTAAATCTAGATAAGGTAACAACCCTATCTTCGGCTACTCCATATTTCATGAGGTATTCATCAAATCTCGTGATATACTCGATGACTGATTTATTCCCTTGAGTAAGCCTCTGCCATTGATCTAAAAGTCTTTATTGGTAAGAGGTGGGGAGGTACTTCTCTCTAAATTTTTCTTTCATCTCATCTCAGGTTTCTATCGAATCTTGTCTTCTCTGATTGAGAAGACGCTCAACACTTTTTCAATAAAGTCAGACTTGCCTAACCAATTTCATCCTAGCAAACCTAACTCTCTTTGCTTCAGATATTTCATTCCATCTAAAATAGTGGCCCATACTTGATTCTCAATTAGGTACTCTCTCGAATCTAGACAACCATCAAAACTTGGAGCTTCGACCTTCACATTCCTAAGAATATGCTCATCTTGATCGAACTGGTTATGGTGTAGGCGTGCCCCTATAGGTCGATCAAGTTCTAGATTCCTACCTCTTTGTCCTATAGGTAGTCGGGGAGACTCAGGTTCAGATTGTTTCTGTCTAGCTTCTTCTAATACCACTATTCTCTCATCCATGACTTTCATAAATTTTTCATGTCATCAAATTTTTCAGTCAGAGCATTAATGATGGCTACTATATTGGGATCCATATTGGTGTTGGGTGGGAAAGTAGGATGTTGGTACCAGGTACCTGATCTAGTGATCATGCAACTCTAGGATGCAGAAATAAGTTGTAATAAAAATTAAAATACTTGAAAATAAATACGAAGTTTAGAGTGCGAAAATTTAACTTGCGAAAATTTAAATTGCTGAATTTAAACTAAAGTCCTAATCAACTGGCTCTGATACCAAATTGATGTGGGACAATCCTAAAGAAGAGAGAAAAAAAAAATCAATCATAATGATCAAGCTCTCTTCTGTTCATCAACAACAAATCATGTCCAGCCAGGGGCTCATTATTCCCAGGACAGACAGTATAGTTGCCTATACTCTGCTCAGGAGGCATGATTGATTGATACGAGACTAAAGTGAGATCAATCTAAATGATACAGACGAATGCCATTCGAGAGATCAGTAAACAACTAGTAATAGAGAATTTCATAAACAGATAGCAGAAATTAAACATGCTCACGAGTAAATATAAAAAAAAAAGAATAGAACGAGAAAAAATAAAATATTAAATCTGTGAGAAAAATCCAAGAAGATGATAAGAATCCGGATCGTGGTAGTTAAGAAACTACTCTGATTAGGACTCTTAATCTTTTAACCAAGCAAATCCATCGATAAAGAACTAGGTCTTTACCAACATCGGATTAAAAAAATATCAAAGATCAACTGATAAGGAACGAAGATCCTTGACAGCATATGATCTGTAGAATAAGAAATCACTCCATCTCTCAGCACGATAGATGAAAATTCTAGAGGAGACAGATCTTCTCTTGGTGGGATAGGCTTGCGTGGGTAGATGGTGGAGTCGAATTAGAGTCGCAGAAATACTAGATCTTAAGTAGGAGTAGGATAGAAAGTGGGCCTCACACCCTCTTTTTGTGGGATGATTTTGGATCTCACACCCTCTTCCTCTCGGAGCGATTGACACAAGTATTTATGAAGTTTGTAAAATCATTCATTGTCCTCTTTATAGAAGATACAAAGATTTGTATAGGACTCTAAGGGTCCTATTTCTTTAGGAATCTCTTATCTTTTACAAGAAAGAAATTAGTCCTCTACAAAAAAGTAAAGCATTATATGTGATAAATAATCTACCATGAGAAAAAATTAACCTTCAACAAAATAAGTAGCCAAGAACTCTTAAAAAATTCTAGGGAAGAAATGAAACTCCATGTGGGTGCTTGATGCTTGACACAACTTGGCATGAGCATGGCACACGTTGGCATGCATATTTTTTCTCTTGCATGTGGAGAGTGGTGGCTCCAAAGATGACGTGGACAAATCCAAGTATGGCCCTATGGACCTAAAGCTAAATGCATTAAAAATTTATTGACTGAAAATAAATAATTGAAGTAAAATCAATCTAATGAGGCTTCTTCGATCCAAATCGAATTTAAATCATGTTGTCGATTTTTGATGGCTCTGATGTCCACACCAATTCTCCTGAGGTGGAGAAAACTCGACCCTGTCGAGTGTGGATCGATTTCACTCTGATGATGCTCAAGTAGATCGGGATCAATGCATTGCAGCTCTTCTCGAGTGATCCAGGTATCTTCAGACTTCGATCGACCTCGCCATCTGATCAGATACCGCTGATAGCCTTGACTCCGGGTGGAGAGAATCTGCTCATCCAAAATTCTCTCAATCTGATCGTGTTTTGCTAATATTTTGGCTGGTGGACACTCAGAGACAGGTTCGCTCTCAAAGATTGGTTCAGGCTCAAATGGCTCACTAGGTATCTGAGTTGGTTCTTTATAGGCGATAAGATCTGTAATGTTAAAAGTAGAGCTAATCCCAAAATCAGAAAGTAGGTCCACAACACACACATTTGATCTGATTTTTTTTATGATCTTAAACGGACCTGCTCCTCGGGCATGTAACTTCTTTACAATTTCGGATGAAAACCGTTCAGGCCTCAATCGAACCATCACATAGTCTCCCTCTGCAAACTCTTGGACACGTTGATGAGAATCTGCATTCTGTTTATAAACTTTATTGCTCATACTAATTTTTTTACTGATCTCTTTATGCAGACTCTTGACATGCTGTGCAAATGACTCTGCAGATTCGAAAATCCTAGCATGCATGGGTAGTGGGATGAGGTCTATTGATTTTCTAGGTTGATATTCATGAACTACTTCAAAAAGACTCATGCCAATGGACCTATTAATAGAGCTATTATATGCAAATTCGGCTCGAGGCAGCAAAAGATCTCAGTTACCCATATGTTTCCCAATCAAGCAACGCAAAAGATTTCCAAGACTTCTATTAACCACTTCGATCTGATCGTCGGTTTGTGGATGATAGGCAGAAGAAAATTTTAGTTTTGTGTCCAAAAAGTGTCATAAGATTTTTCAAAAGTAGCTCATAAATCTAGTATCCCTATCAGAAACAATGGTTTTAGGCAATCCATGTAGTCTAACAATCTCATCAAAGTATATCCATGCAACTTTTGATGCATCAGACGTTTGCAACAGGACAAGAAATGGGCCATTTTTGAAAATCTATCTACAACTACTAGAATAGAATCATGCTTCCTAGCTGTCCTAGGTAATCCCAAAATAAAATCCATACTAACATCTTGCCAAGGACAGTCTGGTATAGGTAAGGGTGTATATAGGCCGGTATTTTATTTTTTTTGCTTGGCTACAGCATATGTTCCATATTAGAAAATAATTCGGACGACATCACTTTTCAAGCTTGGCCAAAAGAACTGGGCTTCTACCAACTCTATAATTTTATTCCTACCAAAGTGTCTAGCTAATCCTCCAGCATGTAATTCTCAAACTAAAAAATCTCTTAAAGATATACGGGAGATACACAGCTTAGTTTCTCTAAATAGGTAACCATCCTGAAGGGTATATTCACTACATTCTCTAGATGACCCCTTACGTAAAGTGGTAAGTATGTCACCAAAATCTGGACACTCCTCATAATTTTTTTAACCTTATCAAAACCAACAACTTCTATACTAACGGTGGATAGCAAAGTATGACGATGACTCAGGATATCAGCAGCATGATTCTCTATACTGCACGGTGTTTCAAAAAAAAGTATGGGCTTGCAAAAATTTGACCCACCTATCGTGTCTATGATTCAATTTCTTTTGCAAATTCAGGAATCTAAGGGCCTCATGGTCAGAGTACAAAATAAATTCTTGCGGTAGTAGGTAATGCCTCCAATATCTTAAAGCTTGGATTACCGCATAAAACTCCTTATCGTATGTAGAATATTTGAGTTTAGAATCGTTAAGTTTCTCGCTAAAGTATGCTATCGGATGACCTTCTTGACTAAGGACACCACCAATCCCAACTCCTGACGCATCGCACACTACTTCAAAAATCTTAAAAAAATCAGAGAGATGTAAGATTGGTGCATGGGTCATCTTGTCCTTAATGTCTAGAAAGGCTCTATTGGCTGTCCTACTCCATTCAAATTTTTTCTTTCTAATGCAGTCAGTGATGGGAGCGACTATGGTGCTAAACCCTTTTATGAACCTACGATAAAAAGTTGCTAATCTATGAAAACTTCGCACGTCATGCACACTCTTGGGCACCGGCCACTCAACTATTACTCTAATCTTTTCAGGATCAGCAGATACACCATTGGGGGTAACAACAAAACCTAAAAAGATGATATGGTCTGTTATAAAAGCGTACTTCTTAGGATTAGCATACAAATTTTCTGTTTTAAGAACTTGACACACTCTTTGGAGATGATCTAGATGGTCTTCCCTAGTTCGACTATAGATCAAAATATCATCAAAATATACAACTACAAATACTCCTATAAATGATCATAGTACTTGGATCATCAACTTCATGAAGGTACTAGGGGTATTAGATAATCTAAATGGCATCACCATCCACTCATATAGATCATTTTTTGTCTTGAAAGCAGTTTTTTACTCATCTCCCGGTCTAATCCTTACTTGATGGTAATCACTCTTAAGATCAATCTTTGAAAAGATAGTGGATCTGGCCATCATATCTAACATGTCATCTAACCTAAGGATGGGGAAGCGATACTTAATGATGATCTTGTTAATGGCATAGCTATCTATGCACATCCTCCATGTACCATCCTTCTTTGGAGTCAGTAGTGCAAGAACCGCGCAAGGACTCAAACTCTCCCTCATAATTTTTTTTTATCAGCTCTCCAATTTGTCTTTGTAGCTCGGCATGCTTATTAGGGTTCAACCTATAGTGAGGCAAGTTGGATAGGATAGATCTAGGAACTAAATCAATGGCATGTTGAATGTTTCTTATAGGCGGTAAGTAATCTGGAAGATCCTCAGGAAAGACATCATGAAACTCACTAAGAAGGCTAGCTACTTCCTTAGGATAATCCATCTTAGAATCCTCACGAACTTCTCTAGTAGCAAGCATCCAAACTGGTGATCCTTCACTCATGGTCATCTCTAATTCTCTAGTACCTATCAGATAGAGGCTTTTCTTCTTGAGGTTTTCTTTTGGTCCATCGCCTATCTTTCTATTAATAGCCTTAGGTGGGGAAGGATTAATTATGATTTTTTTACCCTGATGAGTAAAGCTACAGGAGTTGGTTCGATCATAAATTATAACATCATTGTTGAATAGCCAAGCCGACCTAATATGATACTTCCGACTTTCATGGGTAAGACATCGCACCACACATGATCCTGATAGGAATGAAGCTGGATGGGCACACGGCATCTAAATTTGATAAAAATAGAGGAGGAATCAATCCAAGATATACGGTATGGATTGGGATGATCCACAGGAGTTAATCCTAATCGCTTAATCGTGTCGGTGGAGATGGCGTTGATACAGCTACCGCTATCAATGATCACCTTACAAATTTTATTGCCGAATTTTATGAAGGTATGAAAAATAGAGGTCCTACACCAATCTTCACTTTCCTTAGTTTGTGCTAGGACATACCTAACGACTTCAAACCTAAGGTCTGACTCAGGTGCGGTATAACTTAGGATGTCCTCAGTACTCTCAAATTGCTCGTTAAATCTGGATCAGCTTCATAAACTTCCTCCTTAATATTTTTTAGAGTTTCTCCTTCTAATTCTTCTACGAATAATGATCGGTTGGGGCATTGTGCAGCAAAGTGACCGTAACCATGGCACTTAAAGCAATGGGATCAAGAATTACTTTCTTTTGATAACTCTCCTATAGCTCCTTTTCCTTTATCTTCTTTTCTTCAATAGAATTTGTAAGTGGAGGTCCGTTACTAGGAGTTTGATTAATATTAGATCTCGATCCAGAAGGGGTTACTCGACTGGGTTCAGGACGACGGGGAGTCGAATATTTAAAAAATCTCTCAAAGTCTAAGGCAAGTTAATAAGCTTGTTCCAACGTGGTTACCTCTCGCAGAAAGAGCTCACGCTGAATATTCTCTCGTAATCCAGCTTTAAATCTAGATAAGGTAACAACCCTATCTTCGGCTACTCCACATCTCATGAGGTATTCAACAAATCTCGTGATATACTCGGTGACTGATCTATTTTCTTGAGTAAGCCTCTGCCATTGATCTAAAAATCTTTATTGGTAAGAGGTGGGGAGGTATTTCTTTCTGAGTTTTTCTTTCATCTCATCTCAGATTTCTATCGAATCTTGTCTTCTCTGATTGAGAAGATGCTCAATACTTTCTCAATAAAGTTGGGCTTGCCTAACCAATTTTATCCTAGCAAACCTAACTCTCCTTGCTTCAGACATTTTGTACCATCCAAAATAGTGGTCCATACCTGATTTTCCAACTAGGTACTCTCTCGGATCTAGACAACCATCAAAACTTGGGGCTTCGACCTTCACATTCCTAAGAATATGCTCATCTTGATGGAATTGGTTATGGTGCGGGCGTGCCCCTATAGGTCGATCAAGTTCTAGATTCCTACCTCTTTGTCTTATAGGTAGTCGGAGAGACTCAGGTTTAGATTATTTCTGTCTAGCTTCTTCTAAGACCATTATTCTCTCATCCATGATTTTCATAAAATTTTTTATGTCATCAAACTTTTCAGTCAGAGTATTAATGATGGCTGCTATATTGGGGTCCATATTAGTGTTGGGTGGGGAAGTAGGATGTTGGTACCAGGTACCTGATCTAGTGGTCATGCAACTCTAGGATGCAAAAATAAGGTGTAATAAAAATTAAAATACTTGAGAGTAAAATACAAAATTTAGAGTACGAAAATTTAACTTGCAAAAATTTAAATTGCTGAATTTAAACTAAAGTCCTAATCAACTGGCTCTGATATCAAATTGATGTAGGACAATCCTAAAGAAGAGAGAAAAAGAAAATCAATCATAATGATCAAGCTCTCTTTTGTTCATCAACAACAAATCACGTCCAGCCAGTGGCTCATTATTCTTAAGAAAGACAGTATAGTTGTCTATATCTGCTCAGGAGGAGTGATTGATTGATACGAGACTAAAGCGAGATAAATCTAAATGATACAGACGAATGTCATTCGAAAGATCAGTAAACAACTAGTAATAGAGAATTTCATAAATAGATAGCAGAAATTAAACATGCTCACGAGTAAATATAAAAAAAAATATAAATGAAATGAGAGAAAATAAAATATTAAATCCGTAAGAAAAATTCAAGAAGATGATAAGAATCCAGATCGTGGTAGTTAAGAAACTACTTTGATTAGGGCTCTTAATATTTTAACCAAACAGATCCATCGATAAAGAACTAGGTCTTTACCAACATCAGATTAAAAAAAAAATCAAAGATCAACTGATAAGGAACGAAGATCCTTAACAGCATATGATCTGTAGAATAAGAAATCACTCCTTCTCTCAGCACGATGATGAAAATTCTGGAGGAGACAGATCTTCTCTTGGCGAGGTAGGCTTGCGTGGGTAGATGGTGGAGTCGAATCAGAGTTGCAGGAATATTAGATCTTAAGTAGGAGTAGGATAGAAAGTGGGCCTCACACCTTCTCCTTGTGGGATGATTTTGGGTCTCACATCCTCTCCCTCTCGGAGCGATTGACACAAGTATTTGTGGAGTTTATAAAATCATTCATTATCCTCTTCATGGAAGATACAAAGATTTATATAGGACTCTAAGGGTCCTGTTTCTTTAGGAATCTCTTATCTTTTACAAAAAAGAAATCAGCCTTCCACAAAAAAGTAAAGCACTATATGTGATAAAATAATCTACCATGAGAAAGAAATCAGCCTTCAACAAAATAAGTAAGTAGCCAAGAACTCTTAAGGAATTCTAAGAAAGAAATAGAACTCCATGTGGATGCTTGATGCTTGACACAACTTGGCATGAGCACGGCACATGCTGGCATGCATATTTCTTCTCTTAGCATGTGGAGAGTGGTGGCTCCAAAGATGACGTGGACAAATCCAAGTATGGTCCTATGGATCTAAAGCTAAATGCATTAAAAATTTATTGACTGAAAATAAATAACAGAAGTAGAATCAATCTAATGAGGCTTCTTCGATCCAAATCGAATTTAAATCATGTTGTCGATTTTTGATGGCTCAGGTGTCCGCACCAGGCACTCTAGCTGTCACTAATAGTAGACAACATTAGCTATCGCTAATGCTATCGCTAATACTCACAACATTGATGCAGGGACAGATCGCGGGGCAGGGGCGACGGGGCAAGGCTGAAGTGGCTAGCTCAGGGCCATGGGCTAGGGGCGACGGGGTCGGGATGGGGGTTAGGGGCCGTTGGCTGGGGGCCATGGGGCTGGGGCGGGGGTTGGGGGGCCAGTGGAGTCGAGCCACGGGCTGGGGGCGGTGGGGGCTCGAGGGCCAGTGGAGTCAGGTCGTAGGCTGGGGGCAACAGGGCCGACGCCAGGCCACAGGGGAGGCGGGGCAAGGACGGGGCCGTGGGGGTGATGTGGCAAGGGCCGTGAGATCGACAAGGTCAGCTCGAGGTTGGGCCGTTACGGGGACAACCAGCGAGGTCACAGCGGCCACGCGACGTCAGAGAGGGGGGTGGGGGGGTGAGGATGTCGGAGAGGGGGATTGGGGGGTGGAAATGAGATAGAATGAGCGGGGAGGAAAATATTTTGATTTTATAAAAGACTATTACTGGCGGCAAACTTACCATCGCTAATACCGTCGGTGACTATATTAGTAAAAAAAATATCCATCACTAAAAACAAAAATCCATCGCTAATACTTTTATTAAATTTTTAAAATAATTTTTTAAAAATTATTAGCGACGGCATGACTTCTGTTACTAATACCATCACTAATAACTTAACCATCGCTAATACTGTCTCTAATGCTATCACTAATAATATTTTTAGCGATAGCAATGTTGCCGTCGCTAAAAATCGTTGCTAATAACCTTTCACGCCTTCATAAACGTCCGAATATGATATAATTTTGAAATTTAAAATTTATCTTCACTGTTTATTATCTAAATAATTATTGTTAGAGTATCATCACAAAAAACATCTTGATCCGACAGACCTAGCTATATCGATCAATAAAATTTAATTTCAACAGTCACAAACGACGTATGATGATCTGATAGATAGAGACCACCGATGGGTTCGAAAACTTGCAATGATAATCTTGATGATATTTGTAGCATACTATCAAAATTTTACATCAATCAGATATCATTATCATGATCAATTTAGTATAAAATAATTTCGACCGTTAAATGAAGAATGAGTGATCAAAAGGCCAAACGACATCCTATTAAGGTAGTTGTTTAGATAAATGATCTTTGCTACTACTTTAATCATTTGTATGGTGGTGATCGTAAAATCTAAACCGCACGCATATAAACCATCTATGTTAAACAAATCTTACAAAAATAAAATATAATTACTTAAGAATTTTAAGAATGAGTATCAAAAGATATATAGTTTTGGATCGTTTATGTATACGTGTTTTGAATTTTACAATCACCATCATATAAACGATCAAAGTAGTAGTAAAGATTATTTATCTAAAAAATTATTTTATAATCGGATACCGTTTGGCCTTTTAATCATATATTTTATATTTAATGGTCTAAATCATCACGTGCAAAATTGATAATGATAATGATATTCGATTGAAGTAAAATTTTGATAGTGTACTATAAATATCATCAAAATTATCGTTGTAAGTTTTTGGATCCATCGATAGTCTCTATCTATTAGATCATCATACGGTCGTTTGTGACCGTCGAAATCGAATTTTATTAATCGACATAACTAGGGCTACCGGATTGAGATGATTTTTTATGATGATACTTTAACGATAATTATTTAGATAATGAATAGTAAAAATAGACTTTAAATATTAAAATTAAATCATATTCAGAAAAAAATAAAAAAAAAATTATATTCTGTATTGAGTATTGACGGTGGCAGTTACCGTTGCTAATACTCTTACGTCGTTCCTAATAATTTTAATAATAAATAATTTTTTTTTTTTTTTTTTTATGATGGCTATCATCGTCGCAAATAGTATCGTAGCTAATGATTATTAGAGACAGTATCTGCCATTGCTAATACTCTTTTTACTGTCGGTAATAATTTTAATATATAATTTTTTTTTTATTTTTTTGCGATGGCTAACACAGTCGCTAATAGTACCGTCGATTAGTGACAGCAATTACCATCTCTAATACTCTTTTCCTCTATAATAATTTTAATAAATAATTTTTTTTTTTTTTTTACGATGGCGAACGCCATCTCTAATAGTACTGTCGCTAATGATTATTAGCGATGGTGATGCCGTCTCTAATATCATTTATGCCGTCGATAAAACTAGTATTAACGATGGTGAAAATACTGTCTTTAATAGCCATCGATAAAATATTTATTAACGACGGAAGTTTTATCGCCGATAATACCGTCGCTAATATGTATATTAGTAATGGTAAAAATACCGTCGTCTTATCATAGGACGGCTCATAAAGTCAGCACAGAAAGTCGTCCTATTATAAGATGGCTCTCTTCCTACTAACTTCACATATGAGATGGTGAGTTAGCATAGAAAATCATCTTGTCATAAGATGATTTTATTTCAGATAATAATTTAATAAATATTTTTAAAAAAATATTATTTTAATTTTTTTAAAAATAAATATTAAATCGGTAAAATTGCCACAAGGCTCCCTCCGATAACAAGGAATAAAATAAGTGGTGCACAAAATCTTGGGTGCAGCAATGTTTCAAAAATTGGACCGGATTTTGAATACTGGCCGGCTTCTGGTTCAACTAGTTCACGGAATGTTGGCATCAGTATAATGTCATAATTTAAGATTTTATTATTTCAAATTTATAAAAAATAAAAATAATGAAAAAAGAGAAAACAAAAGGCCCTAATCCTTGTCCTGGAAGTGATATGTGTGGTGGAGGCTTTCTTTTGTTTTGGGGTTCTATTTGTTTATTAGTCTAGAGCTTTGAGCCTTTTAGTTTTGGATAGTAAATTAGTAATTCAGGCTTTTAAATTAAAGTATTTAAGCCCAAAATTCCAACCTAGATATCAAATTTCTATGATTTGTCCTGCTCAACCGGTGGATCTGCTTCGGATGATTCTTTTAGTTTGAACAATTCATCCAATTCTAATTGATTTTTGGCCGATCTGATTTAAGAGGTATCTAGCGGATCGATTAGCTAACTGATTCCTAGTTCAACCAGTTGGACCAACCAGTCCGATTCGATTTTGACAAAATTGGAGTGGAGTTATAACCTGAGCATTCGCATTATATAATACATTGTATAAATTGGTTATTACATAGGTATCTATCATCTTGAGCTAGGTTTAGATTGGATTGGCTTAAAACACTTAGATCAGGTTTAATTAGTGGTTAGGTCCTTTTATATATTTTATTATTAGTTATTTATTTTTCTTGGAAAACACCAATAGTGGGGTGAAGACAGAATGGCTTTCGTAAGGTTCAATCAATTGAGTCAAATGATTGAGTTGGGTAAGTCATGTTAGAGTTGGGTCATGTAAAAGTTAGATACGAGTCTAGTCAAATTGGATATGTGGCAAGGTTATAAATATTATTGTTCCAATTATCCTTTCAATAGTAATCATCACAAAAATAAGAAGTTCAAGCATCTATAGATGCCCTAGTTGTAAAGGAATTTTAGGTTAAGTAGGAAGAAGAGCTTATCAGTATGACTTCAGAACTACCCCTCATCTAGAGACTAGACAAGTCTTTGTTGCTTCAAGAAAGATATCCACCAATTAAACATTTCATTGTCAACTTTGAAGGTGGTTTAGATAGTGGTAAAAGGAAAAATGGGGCTGGGTTGTTTAGTGATTTTAAAGAAGAACTATTTTGTGCATGGTTGCTCAAAATAAAGCAAAAAAAAGTTGTGCATGTACCACTATGCTGGTGGTGGATATTGGTTTCGTGCTTCCTTCCACAAAGTGGAAGGAAAAACTCGATATAGAATTCTATCCATGGCACTATGGAGAAGCATTAAGGTTTTAAAACTCTTTAGATGATCTATGAGGTCGATTAATCTGTCATACGTCTCTAGCTGCGACATCTTCAAGTAGGCAATGAGTAGTTGCTGCATATCTTTCCGCTGAAGGATGGACTAATATTGAAACCAAGCTCATCGTCTTGAACTAGGGCTTGGTTGTCTAGGGCTTCGATCCATTGATTCATCTCTTAAAGTTTGTAGTCTACATCGGTATCTCGAGTAGTGCAAGCTTTCGGATGCCGTGGTGGAAACTGACGAAGAGGTCGACCTAGAGTGGAGTCTCTCCTAGATTGCGGGTTAGGGATTGTCTCCTTTCTCATACGGGGCTTCTAGACTGGCTATGCCAACTCTGCCTTTCTCGTTCTGGACTGCACAAAGGAGGCTGAGGTAGTGCCGATTGAGGCCCTTTAACAGAGACCTTGTTAGCCCGCTGTATTTCTTGCACGGCAATGACCAATGTTTGCACCTGGTGTACAAGCGAGTTGAATTGATTTGGATCTGTCCTTGTTGCTAGTTGAGTAGGTGGAGGCGACTCCTCCATCTATTGTGAAGGTGGCCATAAGTTCGCAGGGGCTATAGCCGTTTTTGAAACGGTGGCATTAGAGCGGTGCGATAAAGTCCTCTTGTATGGTATCATAGTGATAGGGTGTTCGCTCCTTCTCATAACAAACTTGGAGCCCTTCCTCTAGCGTTAATTTATTACTGCTAGTCTTCTGACTGATACTAGATCAGCTATAAAAGAGAGGTGAACTAGCGCTCCATGACGGAGTCTTGACCTACAAAATAAATTTCTGACCGGAGTTGGTTCCGATGGAGACCCTTCAATGCTCAAATCTGAAAAATAAAAAATAGAGGGAAGGAATGTGCTGTTAGAGAGAGGAGTAATTGCGTACCTTGAGGGACCCTTTTGGCCCTCTATTTACAAATGAGGGTGGAGGTATCATAAGGAATCGGAAGAATCAGATAATTAGTTTTGCCTTACTGAGTGAGATACGTTGGTTATATCTTGCTTTATCTAGAAAGATACGTCGTTATCTTTTTTTTTTTAATCGGTTCATGGCAGGCTGCCCCATAGACTTCGAAATCTTATTAACTGGTGTAAATCGAGCAACAATATCAGATGTAAAGGTTCCCTAAAGTGTTAGCCTGAGTTGATCTCGAGGGTACCTCGGGTCGATTAGGATTAAAGTCGGTCACTGAGGCTATTTGTTCATAAGCTCTAAGGTCAAATATTGGCTTTGACTGAGGTAAATTTTTTTTCCCTCCGTATCAAATTTGAACCTGCACAACAAATTGACGCAACCTGAACTGTAAGCCAAAAATAACAAAATTTAGCCTTGAACTCCAGCAATAGCAAATGATAAGAAATTGCACCATAAACATTAAAACATCAATCCTAAAGAGTTATTTGGGACAAAAAAGGAAAACCAAAATCAAGTACGTAAAAAATTTGGGTTGCATCATTCGTACACGAAGAATGGTCCATCTTATTTTAAGATATATATTATTGGATCATGCAATAGCTACTATAAGATCTCTGTAAGCATATGAAAGAGGATATGTACGGTATTTTTAGAGCTGTGCATGACATAATTTAACAGTTGATGTTGCGAAAAAAACCTACCACTCTTTCGCCTGAAAGATACAGTCTAAACCGTCGATGTAGCAGAGAGATGGGAATGAATCAGTCCAGGGTTCAGGTTGCATCTTTGGCGCTAAAGATTGATTTTTTTTATCACATCAACCGTTAGATCGCACTCTGCACATATTTCATCTGCTGCACAGACTAGATGCGAACGTCGCGCGATCCAACGGTGAAGGTGCGACCGATACAACCCATACCAATTCATCCGATCGTGAATGGTAACGGACATAACCGCATCGTACGGCCCGCCAAATAACTTATGAAGAAAGAAAACAACCCACCGAGAGGATCGCGACACGTGGTGCTCTCCGACTGGGAATGCTCCCTGGAACGGCGCCAATTTTAGCACCCCTTGCGCCTGCGAGCACTTCTCGGCATACTGATCTCTTGGGGCGAGCGAGACCCGAGCTTTCTTCTTTCGCCCCTTCCCCACGGAGAGAGAGAAGAGAAGAGAAGAGGAGAGAGATATGGAGGCGGTGATGGTCGCGGAGGCGGTGAAGGACCCCACGGTGGCGGTGGGGGTGGTGGCGCCGGGAAAGAAGAACCGCATCCAGGTCTCCACCCACAAGAAGCCGCTCTACTTCTACGTCAATCTCGCTAAGGTATTTTCCCTCCCTCTCCAAAAATTTGGGTTCCGATCTCTTTCTTCGCCGTCCGTTCTTTGGTTAGGAGGATCAGAGCTGGAATCCCTGACATGAGTTGATTTCTTGGTGGTTTCTTTAGTTTTCTGATGTGATCTTTCTTTCATCTCACGCTGCATATGGATTCTTGAGATGAGATCGTTTCTCGATTAGTGTTTTCTTCAGGTTCCGATCGAGTTCGGATTTTTCTCTCCTTTTTCTTAATCTTTCTTACTAGGAATTGTGTGTTATTAAGCCTATTCTTCGCTTGGCTTCTCTTCTTATGTTTTCCTTTTTCTTTTTTAAGATGAATGAATTCAGGAATCTAATATGATTTGATTTCTTGATGGTTCTTAGTTTCCTGACGTAATTTGATGTCTTGATTTGGAAAATTACAGCAAGAATTGCTCTGTTCGTATAGCTTCTTGGGATGAAATTGTTTCCCAAGATAATGCTTTTTTGGGGACTTGATCGGGTGGAATTTCCTTTGTTTTTGGTGATGTTTTCTTTTTATTTTTTTTTTCTTGCTTTGGATTTTTGCGATGGAAGGGATCACATCTCTGCTGTTTCCCTGTTTGCCGATCTAGGATTTTTAAATTTCCATTCTAGGGATACTAATTCTGTGGATTTTTTGGGCACTTATTTGGTTGTTATGGAATAAACTTGCAGAGGTACATGCAGCAGAACAATGAGATCGAGCTCTCTGCGCTGGGAATGGGTATTGGCTTTTTCTTGATCCCATCTCTCCCCGAGCAGTTGCATTTTTCCGCATCCATTTTATCTTCCGATATTCCATGAATAGAACAAAAAATTGAAGAATATTAAATTACTTATTGTCTCGAATCTTTTTTTCCTTCCATTCTTGAAATTACCTCTGTAAATAATATTTTAGCGGTCTTTTCTAATAATTGGTTTCAGGGTTTCCTTGAATTGATCTGTTAAATGTTTCTTTCAATGGGTTCTATCTTGCCTGTCCCTTTTTTTTTTTTGGTACAGTATCTTGCCTTTCTTTTATTCTCTGGACTTTGAAAATAGTGATCTGGTTGGTAGTATTGGTGATCTCTGGTTGGATAATTCGCTGTTATGGATACCACTGGACTGCTGGTTAGTTCTAGATATACAAAAACCTGTGTTTTTAGTTACGATTTCTTTCATCAAAAAAGTGATCTTCTTGTGTGTAATTTCCTGGATTATCTACTTGTGATATAAATAATGATGAATATCAGATTATTACTTACTTCAGATAATTAGGTTTCTTTGTCAACAACTGTATTGGTGGCTGTGTCACATTTATGGGATTTATATTTATAGTTGCCATTTCTTTCTTGGACCGTTTTGAATCTTTAGTTTCCTGGATTATGTTCTGGTGATAGAAATAATATCAAAATCCATATCATGTCTTCTTGATTTACAGTTAATGAAGTGAAGAATTCAATGCTACCTGGCATGATCACTGATGATTTCTTGATCCTATTTTCGTGTATTCCAGCTATTGGCACTGTCGTTACTGTTGCCGAGATACTGAAGAACAGTGGCCTGGCTACTCAGAAGAGTAAGCATATCACACAACTTCTCTTCATAAACCCTGAAACTTGATCGATTTTTCTCATGTGATTTTGGGTGTATGTGTATGTAATGGGAGCAGAGATTCTGACATCGACTGTTGGCACCAAAGATGAGACCAAGGGCCGCCTTGTCCGGAAAGCCAAGGTGCCATTTCTTAATTCTGCTGCCAATTATTTGAAATATGCAAGGAAATGTGCTATGAACTGCAATTTATAATTATCTTTTTGAATATAGATTGAGATACTGCTGGGGAAGACAGAGAACTCCAACGATGCTGCGATCGCCACCAAGGTCGATGAGATCAAGGCTGGCAATGAAGACACTGAGGAAGAAAGCAAGGAAGAAACCAAGGAATGATTGGGAAGTGGAATCTCACCGTGTCTGCCATTCATCATTCTTCTGTGTGCAGAGTCCTTATCAGATAGAGTAGGGATTATTCCAGTCAGTGCTTCTGACATGGACACAGCATAGTATACTGCATGTCTTTTCATTTCTTGTCAGTTCTACTCTCTCCCCAGCTCTGCTCGTGAGCTTTGGATTCTACTCAGAATGTCTGTATTTTTGATGTTCAACTGAAAGTTACATGTCTAAGATTTGTATCTCATTTTACCCTCGAGATGATTGGTGCTGACCGATTTTTCTTGGAGAATATAATATTTGTTCTTTGGGGAAGTTGAAATATTAAATTCACTGCCATTCTTGTTGATTCAGTAGTTTATGATGTTCCTAAAACTAGATTTCTCAACATGATATAATTATGGATTGGTCAATTATCTGATATCAAACTCCACTGGTCTATCAAGCGTTCCTCGTAGAATTTGTTGGATGTTGAATCTCTACACATCTAAATTTTAGGAATTCTGTTCTTAGAATTTTGACTATGCGTTTTTATTATATAGAAAAGCAAGTGATAGTTATTATTGATCATGCACTTGTTTTCTGCTGGCGAGTGAAGAGCTTTTGTGATAGCAGAAAGTTCTTATCTCCTAATACTGTATTTTTCATCTTTTATTTGCCGCTTTATGCGGCGAACTTGCATGATGTGTGCCGCTTGCGGATGGTCACTAGAAAGTTGACCTGAATTTGATGAAGATTGAGTCTAGCAAAAAGTTTATAAGGTGTAGTGGCGTCGCGTACAAAACATTCTCAGCTAACCAAATGATACTTTCACAATGCTCCTCCTTTCGTTCGCACGATTTTCATTCGGTAAATGCCGTTGCGTTGCAAGTAAAGTCAGCCTATAGGGCCATTGTGTCATATTAAATTGTTGACCATCCGGTAATTTTTATTTGGTGTAGGAGCATACCATGATTAAATTGGAAAATTGAAAAAAAAGTAAGAGGTACGATGTGAAGAAATTTATAAAGGGTACTTTTTTTTTTTTTTTTCCCCTCTTGGACACTTTCTGCTTTCAGCCCAAGGAAAAGCCTCAACTGATACTTTGAACCATGTGTACATAATTTAGACACAATTGACCACATCTGCACAATTTAGAGACAATCCTAATGTTCTTTTGGGGGAGAAATTATATCATATAGCATATCATGTGGCCGTGCACCACGCCAATCACCACATCTCCTTCCTGTGGGCCTATGCATTATGCTTTCATCTTGTGGTGTATAGGGATGAGATTTGGTAATTGGCATGGTGCATAGTCATATTAGTGCATATGGTATATAGCATAATTTGCCATCTTAGGGGACTGGCTATGTTGTTTTGGAGGTTGTTTGCTTCTTAAAAAAAGAGGGGAAAAGAGGAGTGGCTATGTTGTTTTTTGAGAAATTCTTTGTGCACAACAGGTAGCGTAGAAAATTTAATGTGGAGTGCACTGCTTTATGTGATTGGTTTATATAATCATCACTTTCAACACGTATTTAATGCCTACAGTTTCACTTTTTTATTTAAAAATTTTGTGTGATAAAAATATTTCTATTCTTTGAAAAAATTATGATATCCTGTGACATATTATGATTTCTTACATGCAGGATATTATAATATGGTCCAGAAAATTATAACATCCTATGGCATATGATGACATCTTGCATTAAATTATAACTTTCTACCCGCAGAATGTCATAATATGGTCCAGGATGTTATAATAGGGCCCAGGATGTCATGATATAGAAGAAGTATTTTTGTCCAATCACTTTTCAATACGCATTTAATGTCTGCAGTTCCGCTTTGTCGTTTGAAAATTTTAAATGATGAAAATGCCCCCGCTCTTTGAAAAAAATTATGATATTCTACGGTATATTATGATATCCTGCATCAAAATTATGACTTCCTACATGCAGGATATCATAATATAGACATAAGATGTCATAATTTCTTTTCAAAAGCAGGAATATTTTCGTCATTCAAAATTTTCAAATCAAAAAATGAAACTATAGATATTAAATGCACATTAGAAAGTGGTGGCTATGTGGACCAATTATATAAAGTAGTATAATCCATGTCAGATTTTCTATGCTCCCCGTGGTGCATAAAGAATTTCACTAAGATTTTAGCCCTTACAGCCTGGGCTGGGCCTGGATAATAAGTGTGTTTATTAAACGTGTTAGGCTAGGGCTTTGGGGTTAAAGCTCGATCCAAGCCTGAAATTTTGTAATCCTAAGCTTTTATGATTAAATCTTGGATCTTGTTAGTATGCAAATTTCACGAAAGAATCTAGAATCATTACTAGATTATTTTAGTTATTGGGATTGAAATTATTGTTAAAAATATTATTTATTTATATTTAGCATTAAAATCTGAAAAGAAGGTTTGAGCAACATGAGGCCCAGCCCAAAGCACAACCTCTAAATAAAGGCCAAGCTTGGGCCTAGAAAGTAAGCTCGAAGGATGGATCGCTTCGGGCTCAAGCCTAAGTAAATTGTGCTAATCTTTTGATAAAACTATATCCAAGCCTGCCTAATCCAGCGCGCATGAGCTGATCCACTTGTGTGTCAAGTTGACAAAAAATGAATGATGGTCATATATGCAATACAACTTCAAAACATTGGTCTTGATCCATACATTTTGAACATTTAAAAACTAAATTTCAACTGACTTAAATGCTTTTAGTTTGTGTAAATATTGCATTATGTTATTATAAAGTCTATTTTAGAAGAACGTGATGCACAAGTGCATACTTTTCAACACTCAGAGCTTCACTTGCAAAACAAGGGTTTTCTTGGTAGGTCAATATTAGGTTTTTAAGGTATCCTTGTTGAACAAGTTAATCTACTTGTTGGTATTCGTGAGGTAAGTACTTTTCCTGCACTTAAATTATTTTATTAAATTTTTAGAAAGTAGTTTATATTAAAGAAAGAATAAAATGGTAAAATAATATTTTAATATTAAAATAAGTTAATTATATCTATATTCTAGATCTCATCAGTGAAGTTATACATTGGCACTTTTTTTGTTTCGGAACTAGATTATTTTATATTTACTCTATAAGTGTTAAATGCAATTTCTATATCTACTTTGTTGGGGCTAAATATAATATTTTGGACATACTCTACAGAGATTAAATACAGTATTTTGTATCTATTGAAAGCATCAAAGGCAGTATTATGATGCTATTACAAGACATAAATATAGGTATAATCTTAGAGGCTGTAGAGTTGAGATCAGTTTAAAATTTAGTATTTATTATTGAATATTGGAATATAAATATAATTTTGAATATAAAGTTTTTATTATAAAATCTATTTTGTTCAAAATGTATTATTTGCCTATGGATATATTGGGTTAAATTTCTTTGATGTTTTCTTGATCCAGCTATTTAAAGTAGATTATTTTTAAGCTATTGAGCTCAATATTTTTTATTCTCTTTTTGACAAGGTACTTAAAGATTAGTATGTGCCGCTCTTATTTTTCTTTTTGAGATAGGATGGTATGGAAAACAAATCTATGGCTACACTGAATCAAACTCAATATTATTGTTTTTCTTTTTAGATCCATGGACTTAAAGATTAGTGTATGTTCCCTTGTTTTCCTTATTGGGATCGGGTGACATAGAGAACAGATCTATAGCTAGAGTAGATCGATTACCAACATGCCACCAATATTGAACTAAAAAGGATGGATAGTATTAGGTTTTGCTATCTTGGCCTTCAAAGACTTTCATCATTAGGATTTCGCTTTCTCAGAGAAAGTAATAACCATAGGGCTATGCTAAAAACTATGAACTACGAACTAGAGGATAAATAAAAGCAAAAAAGACAAAAATAACTTGAAGGTAAAAAAAAAAAAGAAGAGATAATTATTCAATTGGCAAAAAAAACTTCTCTTAGAATTATAACTTAGAATTTTTTACATTTTCTCATTAACAATTATATAATTGTCCTTCTCTCATGTTGAAACCTCTCATTTGCTATTACTATTACCTTATCCACTTTCTCCTAATGGTCGCCATAATAAATTTTAATGTTTTTCTAGTTTTCAAGTCTTCGCTTTTCAACAACAATCTCCACATATTTTACATTCAAACTTCCACTGTGTTAGACAGATATCTTAGCACAGAATTTTATCAATCTTTAAATCAATATCTAGCCTTTCAAGTAGGCTGTACTCACAACCAGTCTATACTTGTGCATTCTTTGGAATTTGACATGTGCGTTGATTAGTCATTCGACCTGGTTTGATCGGCTATTCGGTGCCATGTAATAACTTGATCGGCCTATACTTCATTTATTTTTTAACAACCTTTTGGATTTTCGCGAGACTACCTTCATGACATCATTTTAGCCGATCTTTACCTTCGTGATGAGAAACAAATATAACCGTTCCTATCCAATACTTTATTCAGGTTAGTCGCCTCCATATTGTCTTATTAAATCAAACCTGAATGCTCAACCAACTGTTCACTACCAAGGTTAGTGCCTCTCACTATTAGTTTCTTCCTCGCACTTTAGTTTATAGACTTCCACTATAGCTTAGGATGTAGTGTAAATAATATGTTATCAAGAGTGTGACCGGAGGCTAGACCAAACTATAACGTAAACTAGACGAAAATTTATTTGAGGATCGTGGAAATATGTTAGGTATTTAAAGTTCATAGTTGTAAATCTGATAAATTTTTTATTGTTGAGTGATCCATTGGATCAAAAACTTTGGTTGTGTATCTGATCCAATCCAATTGGATCTTTTATTGGGTTGATTTGGATCCAACGTTAATACCCCATCAAGAAACTTAGTCGGATTACTCGCGATCCAATCTGCCTGTGCTGTATTTGGTTGTGATCCGAATCTGTTTGAGTCCACAGTCAGATCTGTTCAATGTACATGGACGGATCGGATCATAATTGCCACCGGCGGGGCCCGATGACATTTGGCACAAACTTCCTTCCAGGGGCCGGGCGGTCAGGTAGCGAGGGTAGTGGGGAGAGTTTTTGAAGGAACGTTGTCGGAGACGAGGTCGCGAGGAGTGATGGCGTATTAGAGAAGGCGGTCTCGCTGCAGGAAGCCCGCTTGCCATTTCTCTTTTAGTGAGGTCGCAGCCTCCGATTTGTGGCATGGAGGCTTCGGTGAGGCACACCTGTCTCAAACTCGACCTCCCCGTCGAAGACCCCAAAGCCAAAGACTCCATCTTTGTAAAGGGCACCTGGTTCCCCTCCCACTTCCACCTCGCCATCACCGACGGCCTCAACGCTTGGACCTGCCATGGTCTCTCTCCCTCTCTCTGAGATTTCTCTGGAATTATTATGGGTTATGCTTCTGATGAGTATTCTCTTTATGGACAAAACAGCGTCGGAAGAGGAGGTGAGACAGAGGGCGGAGCAGTGGGACCAGCCACCGGCGGATTACGTCGCCCTGGCCGAGCGGTACCTAGGGTTTCAGCAGCCGGGCTCGAGATATGGCTTCGACGACGCCGGAAATGGGCAGAAAAGAGTTCGTAGTCTTTTTCCTTGTAGTTTCCACCCAGATTGATGATTGTCATTTGCCTTTCCTGTTATGGAGTTCCTATGTTGATTGTTCGAGCAAAAAAAAAAAAAAAAAAAAATTTTTTTTTTTTTTCGATGTTGATTTTGAAACTCTTGTCTTTCATTTGAGGTGTAGGTGTATTGAAGCTTTTCAAAAACAATTAAGGGAGGAAAAAATTGCAATAGGATGCCCATTATTAAATTGTTTACCGTCAGGGAAGTGTAAGGGTGAGGTATATTGAAATTATGAAGAGAAACAAGAGAGTGAGAGGATGCATTGTAAATACATCTGTTGTGGTTTTTGGACTGTTTTGGTTTTCAGTTTCTTAATACTCTCTTCAAAATAGAAAGTGATAGAACTGGAACAGGAGCACTCTTTCCAATGTTCTCCTAATCAGGGATGGGTATTGTGGTAGGAAAGTGGGATACAAATTTGTAGACATTTGATGCTTGCAGATACAAATTTTTTGGGTCTAAAGAGATGAGACAGCTAGCTATGGAAACGGATAGCTGGGTCTTATACCAAAACTACTTTATGTCCTGTATAGTCCATGAACCCAGCAAATAGATGGCTGCTATTTATTTCTGGGAAAAGTTCAGTGAAAGCAAATCCTCCAAGATTTTGTAGATTTTGCAGAGAGAAATATTCCTTGGTGCTTCTGCTTTAAAGAAATAAACAATAAAATCTTTTAAAGGGACAATGAAGAAAGACTGATCAAGATATTCACAGAAAAACTTGAGAAGGCATCTAGGTAAATCAAATCAAAAATAATAAATTTCATTGAAAAAAAAAAATTCAAGAACACATCATTAAAATCATTTGGCTGTAATTTCTTGGGAATATGCACATATCAGTATGGTGCTTCTTATAACTTCTAATAATATTGTACTTATTTTTGGCCGACCATGCTCTCTGCAGGAGAAAGTGCAAGTGCAAGTTCTCCTGTGGATGACTCTGTCAATATAAAAGAAGTACCCAACTTATGCATCAGACCATCATGTTACTCAGGTCCTCATCATAGTTAGCTCTTAAAACATACCCCCAACTGGCACAGGATTGGTCATAAACATAAGTACCAGAAAATGAAAAGGAAAACTAACATAATTCATTTAGTTAGGGTATTTGATCACTGATATGAATTATATAAAGAAAGCTTGTTAGTTAGGGTGTTTTAGTACTTCTTTCACACATCAGAATACAAAATTCCCATGGCGATGAGCACATAGCTAATAAGCTGAAATTGAAGATCTTGATTGACACAAACAAGCATCAAAAATTAATATGAGGAAAAGGAGATTAACTACTCAAGTCAGTAAAATATTTGCCGAATTAATCAGTGTATCAAAGACATAAGCCAGAAAATATTCACTTTCTCTCATGTTCTCTCTATTAATATGTAAGCATGTTATTTTTAAGTTGGTGGCTTCATTAAGCTTTTCTCATATGGGATTATAGCAGAATGTTATTCTCCCTTTCCTTTTTCGTATATGAGTTACTGACTTTGTTGTTTTATTCTTTGAAGCTGTCATGGACATTTGAAAAGCAAGGTACCAAGATGGAGTGGCGTTGGAAGTGCCAACCATCATCAAATAATAGGCAAACTACATCTGAAATCCTAGATTTTCTTATGGATGCAAATATACATCTAAGTGTAAGCGATGTTATTCTCTTTTTTTATATAAAAATAATATAATTTTGAAGTTTTCTTCAATTTAGTACATATGTTTACTTAATTTTTTTGGTTTATATGGTAAACATGCATTGTTTAAATTATTGGTTACTCAGTTATGTATGAACTCTTGGGGCCTAAAGCGAAGCCTCTGAACTTGATTTTATTTGATGGGAATTGCTATTTAAAGTATAACGCCTTCAGTTTTACTTTAAATCTTCAACTTTGCCTCTGGTGCAATCAAACAGGCATTATATGACAACTATCATCTTTTATCTTTTGATCAATGAACATGTGGATTAGAACTTCAAGATGAACTCATTTATGATGACTGACTTTTTTTTTTATATGATCAAGAGCATTTTCATGATTCTGTGGGGAGACCTTAGAGAGGAGGAGGGAGGAAGGGACATTCTTAATGAAATAGGGTAGAGTCCATTATGTCCATATGCCTAGAAGTGATGGAGATCAGAAATAATAAGGTTAGGTAATATATATATATATATATATATATATATATATATATATATATATATATATAAGACTTTAAAAATGTGAAGTATTAGACTGTGATGACGACTTTTGGAAAGGAGTGATCAAAGTGAGAACAGATAAGAGCTGAGTGTTGGGAGTTTGGGTGTTATATCTGATGTTATAGTCATTTAATGGACAATGTATTATGAGAAGTGTTCAGGTATCTGATGTACGAATAAAGTAATGGATTAGGAAGTGAGCTGGAATTACTTGTTAAAGGATAGCTGGTAGCGGATTGAGTTGTCTCCAATGTTACTTCGACATGTGACATGGTGTCAAGTGTCCAGAAGGGTTGGACATGGGAACCTTCAAAATACTGGTCAGCATATTATGGATATTTGCCTGTAAATATGTACTGATGTATGAATAGAATGAGAATCTGTTGTATGGGTTGCTTTGTAATTTCATAAAATTGATAAAACATTTGCTAAATGTTAGCTCTGAATCGAAAAGTTCGAGGTTTAATGCCAAAAGTTGATATGTAACCGTGATTACATCACAGTTTGTTGATTTGAAGTGCTAAGGAGTGTCAAGCAGGGTCTAGGTCTCCAAGTGTCTAGACACATCAAAGAATCCAAATTTTGAAAAATGTGGGCAACACTGGTTGTCTCCGGATTTTATTTGAAATGTTTGGTATTGCATCTGACTTTGAAATCTAGAAGGAATGGCTAATAGGTGAATGATGAGAGTTATAATTCTACAAGATATTTTGGGCGAAGTTTAATTGAGTACAAAGTCAAGGAGTTGGATTTCCTTCTGTCTGATGTTCTTGAGCTAGAAGATTTTTTTGTAGGTAGAAAGCAAGTGAATGTAGAAGTTTAAGACAATGTCATCTCATGGCTTAAAAAAACAGAGGTGGGATACATTGTTCCTAGAGAGTAGGAAAAATGTAGAATTCTAATAATAAATTCAAAATTAGGTCATCTCATCTCCAAATTCATCCTTGGATTTTAGCTCTCTTTCTATGTAGTCGTAAATTATAATCATATGAATTACATGAAGAATCTTAACTTCCAATGTTAATAAGAATATACAGGGGAACACGAGGCAGTCAGATGGGAGATCTTCAATTCTAGATGATGTCATATGAAGACTTGGATATCAAAATTTTGATTAAATATCATTCTCAAAGCCAAATTAGCATGCCAATCTACTTGCAACTGAATTTGTGAATAAAAAGTCACCTCTTTTCCTATCTGATGCCCCACCTTTGTCTGAATATTCTCAGGACAACTAGGCTGTGGTATATCTCCACCTCCTTATTTTATACCTATTCACCATAGTTGATTTAAAATTTTCACTTCTTAGCATTTTATCACATGATCTAACCACCTCATATTTTCAGCTTTGTTGCTTGATGACTCATTCAGGCTTTCTTGTCTTCATTCTTAGCACAGCTATTATATGTAGAGGCTCATTATTGAGATTATATGAAGTGATGCACATGCTGTATGCATTATTTTATGCCTTTTATGAGGATGATGCACGTTAAATTTGATTATTTACAATTTCAATGAAAGGGAAGGGATTGATATTTCGTTTACTTTCATGAACACTATAAATGGGCTGAAACACCAATCTATAGTGTCAAACTGATTCTTGTTCATTCTTACACTTGTGTTATTGCTTCCATTTACCATGATGCTTTGGATCCAAGCAACATTAAACTTATGCTCCCTCCATGAATATGCATCTGTGCTTCTTTCTTCTAGGTTTTGGACCTTACTGAATGTGAAGGCAGGTCATTTGAACTCTTCAGTGCATCAAGTTTGATCTCAATATCATATGTTTCATAAGAAACAATTTACAAATGGTTCACCATAAATTGAACAGAAGGTTTGATTAGGTTTGTAACTGCTGCACTGTTAAGAGATTGTTTAATGATAATGTGAAATTCATATGTTGGTTTCTTAAAATATATTCTTCCTAAAAATCTTTATTTATAAATTCAGCTGTTATCTGGATATGCAATAGCTTAACCCTGGCAGTCTCTTTTCTGTGTTTATATACAATAATGTGTTTAAGTAAAATCATGTAGGAAGAGGTAGTTAGAAAGACCCAGACTGCAGAGAAACTGAAAGCAGAAGCGGAGAGATGCTTATTACAAAGTGAGAAATTTAACAACGAGAAAGCTGAATTTGAATCTGCTGTCTATACAAAGGTATGTTATGGTGTCCTACAATCTGCACTCATTTGATTTAAATGTATGTTACTTAAACATGGTTGTCCCCATTATTTTGAAACTTTTCATTTTTTTTGTTTTCTCCTCACTAAAGTTGGCTGCAACTCTTTTGCACATCATCTAAAGTATATTTTGCTCACCGTTTGATGTACTTTCTTCAACAACCTTGTTATTTATATACTGGTATGCAATAGACCTTAGCATCAAGGCGTCTTCAACTTTTATTTGTTCGTTTTATAGATCCAGATGGTAATGTGGTTAACGCAATTTACATGATCAGCCCATTCATGGTCTCGCAAATTGATCAGTAGATGATATCTCAAATGCTAAGTGTCCAATCTATACATGTTTGCTTCTTTTTGCTGTGGATGTCCAAATGCACAAATGTTTTTGTGTTGGTTCAGAAACCATAGATTTTTGCTCAATTCATATTCCATTCTTGGCTTAAATTTACATGGTTTGGCCCTACATAATTATGTGGTGGTGCGTAGGAGAATTTAGGGTGCATAATATTTTAATCAGAAATCCAGAGGTTGATGGTTTTCAGTATTTCAAGATTAGGAGACTTTGACTAACGTTTGTATCTTCATTTTCAAGATTTAATTAAATTACATGTGCATATCTGGCACAATATTGATGATGCATGGCTTAAGGTCTTGTTTTGACACCTTTCAAGTGGATTAAAAATATTATCAGCAGAGGCAAAATGTCAGTATAGGCATGGAATGGGCAAGATGGACACGCCAGAACTTGTTTCAGTCTCAGCAGACACTTGATTCCCTGTCTGGTGTTCAGTGTAGCCCTAGTTGGGCTTCATGACTTCAGATCAAGCTTAGCCTGAACTTTCAACAAAAATCTGATTTGAGCATAGGCTGGCAACATATTGGTTGGGACGGGTCAAGCTGCTGTTGGCACTAGCATGGTTCTTAGTAAGTGTATTCATCAGGTTATGATGAATATGTCAGATTTCATTGCAGACCGTGTTCGAAGAACAAGCACCGGTAGGTGGCCATGGACTTCCAGATCCTGTCTTTGTATAACCCATCAGCTTATGATGTGGTGTCCTGTGAGGCTACTGGTTAGTCACAACTATTTATGACAGCCTGGATCCGCGGATCACTTGAAGGGGCATGTTCCGCCAGAACAGTGAAGATGCTGTTTAATCCATCATAACCATCCATTCAGCTCGATTGCAGCTAAGGTACATGGTGAAGTCAATCAGTCTCCAAAAGACTGTTCACCTTTTTGACACAATCAAGTCATATGGATGACTATGATGATTGAACAGCATACTCACTAAAATGATATAAACTTAAAAAAAAGGAAATAAGCAAACCAGTCAACTCATTCTTCAACACTCTTGGATCAAAAAAAACTTATGCAGCATTCTTTCATGTATGCATAGTTTCATAGCATAGTATTGCTTTATGTCACATTTCCAACAAGATTCTTTCTTCAGAATGTTATTTTTTATTCTGCTTCTAGTTTGTTGCTGTCTTGAACTCAAAGAAGGCCAAACTGAGAGAGCTGAGGGATCGAATATCAAAACTAGAAGCCACTGGGAAAGCTCCAAAGGAAGAAGATGATTCCACTGATAAAACAGAGACCTTTGACGAAGGTAGTGATAATGAAAGCATCAAGGAGGAACCTGTCGAGGAAACTGGTGATGATATTCCCTGTACTTCAGAGAACATTGCCACTTCTTCGAAAGACAGAAAGAGAACAAGGAAGTAGTTTTATTGTGCACGGCCAACTGCAAATCAAAGCATTATAGTTATCCATCATTTTGTACGAAGGTTTACTCATCCACTTTCTGTTCAGCTTACTTTTTCAGAGAGCTGTGATAGGTTCTTACCTGCTTATAGTGGGTTGGTTGTTTCAGGTTAGGTTGGATAGGTCAAGTAATGTTGATACATGCAAATTTTGCTCAGATTTTGGTTAGATTAAAGCCAAGGCTGGTCTGATCTAGGTTTTGTTTAACCTGATGTTCTAGCAGAAGGAATTTATGTCCATTTTACATGTGCGTAGGCTTGGGACCTAGTGCTTTTAGTCATCTGGGATAAGTTTGTTGCAGTTATAATGGAACAAGCTGTATGATACGGGATTAGATCATGTTCATAGTTGCCAAGCTGTTTTGGCTAAAGTTGCATCTATGGTTCAAAAACTGGACACCCAAGATCTGGTAATTTAATCCCAAAATAATTGACTCGGACTGGACAACTAGGAGACTTGAATGAGTTTTGAGGAGCTTCCTACACGGAAACAAATCAAACTAGAATTATTAGTACCCGTTACATAATCGAATGAGAAATATTTGACTATTGTTATAGATCGCAAATAGCACTTCTCAAAGAACCAAAAAAACTCACGAAGAATGAATACCCTATTTTTTTGGGAATAATTATAGCATCTTGTTTTCAAAGGAAACATTGTCCCTTACACCGAAACAAACAAAAAAAAAGAAAAAAAAAGAGGGTAACATTGTCCCTACATGTAAATTCTTCTTAGCAAGAATTATTGCAATAGGATAAGAGTAATTCTTTATGCACTTCATGCAGTGCAGTAAAATTGATGTGGAGCGTATCGTTTAATTACATAGAATTACGTAGCGCAATTAGTAATGAGACAGACATTAAATGTTATTTAGCTTTTTTTTTTCTATTAGATTTTTTATAACGAAGATGTCTTTTTCAACTATAGAACAAAGAATGAATAATGTTATTATTTTTTGATGTATTATATGATTTTTTTTTAATATATATGATATCTTGAATAATATATATGACTTTCTGTATCTTTATGACGTCTTGAACAATATATATGTCTTTTTAATATTTTATATGATTTTGAATATATATGATATTTTGAACAATATATATAATTTTTTGTGAATATATATGACATCCTAAATAATATATATATTTTTTAATGCTTTATATGACTTTGTATGAATATATATGACATCCTGAACAATATATATGACTTCTTAATGTCTTAATGACTTCCTGTTGGTTATTTAGGAAGTCATATATATTATTCATGATATCATATATATTCATAGAAAGTTATATATATTGTTTAGGATGTCATATATATTACAGAAAATCATACAAGACATCATAAAGTTATATAAATTGTTCAGTATGTCAAAAAGACACATGAAGCTATATATATTGTTCAAGATATCATATTTATTCAAAAAAAGTCATACATGACACTAGGAAATAATAATATTGTTCTTTATTTGTTCTACGGAGGGAATGATATTTTTGTCATTGAAAATTGAAGAAAGAAAAAGTCGAGCAGTATTAAATGTTTATTACTTTATTAAGTATGCTACATAGTTCAATATAATTGGACGGTGTGTTCCACATCAATTTTATTGTGCCACACACGATGTACAAAAACTTTCTCATAGGATAATGGGTAGGAGGATGTGAAAGGCCTTTTTGCTTTACAACATAGTTAAATGCTCCCGATAGAAGGTACTCTCTCTCTCTGGCTTGGCCAACGTATGGCCGGTGTAGGAACCTAAAGCGTTCTCCATTCCATATATATTTCATCCATAATATTTTTGCCTTATTGGATTTCTCTCTCATTCAATAAATATTTGGAACCTTGGCTCTCTAGTTGGTAGAATGTTATAAAATCCAAAACTTAAATTATTTTGAATGATATTGTAGAGAAAAAAATGTTATAGTTCAGATATAAGTCCCCATATAGCATATTTTTTTCGAACAAGGTCCTTGATAATAAGACATGGACTCATTTTTCTTTATTTTATAAAAATTTCATTGAATTTGAAATCACCACTTATATATTAGGTATTGGCCATAATTTACAAGAACATTTTGTGGTACGATACGGAGATGCCCTAGTAAGGATTCCAAGACACAGGGAAATGATTGATTTTCCACCACCATTTTTTCTCGGGCATATGTGTCGATCATGGGGGCTCTCTTTCTCCTTCAGCCACCCTTAAATTCTTTGTGTACCATGAGTGGTATAGAAAATTCGATGTGGAGCGCACCGCTTCATATGATTGATTTACGTAGCTATTACTTTCGAACGCGCATTTAATGTCTGCGGTTTCATTTTTTCATTTAAAAATTTTGTATGACAAAAATACTCATATCTTTTGAAAAAAATTATGACATCCTATGGCATATTATGACTTTCTATATTTATGACTTCCTATATGCAGGATGTCATAATATGGTCCAGAAAATTATGACATCCTGTGCACATTATGACATCTTACATCAAATTATGACTTCCTACATGCAGGATATCATAATATGATCCAGGATGTCATAATATGACCTAGGATATCATAATATGGAAGGGATATTTTTGTCCAACCATTTTCTAACGCGCATTTAATGCCTGCAGTTTTATTTTTTTATTTGAAAATTTTGAACGATAAAAATGTCCCTATTCTTTGAAAAAAATTATCACATCATGTGCATATAATGACATTCTACGTTATATTATGACATCTTGTAGATAAAAATTATGACCTTCTGGATGCAGGATGTCATAATATGGACATAGGATATCATAATTTTTTCAAAAAATAGAAGTATTTTCGTTATTTAAAATTTTAAACGAAAAAATAAAATTGCAGGCATTGAATATGCGTTGGAAAGTAGCTACGTGGATCAATTGGACAAGATGGTGCACTCTATGTTGGATTTTCTACACCACTCGTGGTGCACAAAGAATTTCCCTCTTCTCTACTAGTCCACGTTAGATCTAGTTGGCTACAAACTTTTTTGGATCTAACGCCCAAATATGAAAAACATATGGAGCCCCGGACTAGCTGCTTCATCCTTGAAGCCCAGTTCAGTTGATAGATGATGAATGAAGCCTCCTTGTCCCCTAATCCCCCTTCGTGAAGCCAAATGCAAATTTTGTATATCATTTTCTTTTGATCCTGGATCATCATACTGATGTGGAGTGATAAATCAAAATAGATATACATAAAGGATGTCGTACATCATATGTCATGCACGCAGAAATTTTTCTATACAGATTTTTAATATTTAAAAATTAGAAACGCAGTGATATTGAAATCATATACAGATCAAACTATTTGATCTATGTAGCATGCATGTAGTAGATCTAATCTACTCTACACAGGATCGATCACATGCTTGCAATACTGAAATTAAATTAGATTTTATCTAAACACAAAATTGAGATCAGATCTCGATACTTTTACGCGGGTAGCAATCCACCATGATTGATGATCTGAAAAATCTGATGAGGTCCTCGTCGAGCCGCACACATATTCGGCCTCTATGGGTGTCCATGCGAGGCCCTTCGAATCCAATCAGAGATAGCATCTTTATCGAGGTGCTAGCGCCCTTGCAGAAAACTCTCCTGATGGTTGATCTAATTTCTCCTTCAGATCTGGAAGACCGTCTTAGATCTTGAAGAAAACTTGTAGGAGGATGATGAAGAGAGACTCCTCTCTCTTTCTCTCAAAAGCATGCATAAGAGAACCAAGAAAAACCCTAGGAGAAAAACCCTTCTTCTCCCTTCTTTTTTTTTTCCTCACTTTTTCTTATGCCAAAAGGGTGCCAACTCCTCTTGTATTTTTTCTCACACCCTCCACGCCATCTTTCACGGTGAGAAAGGTTTCTCATGGTGATTTTTTTTCTCTCTTTGTTGCACAAAAGAGAGCTATCTTTAATAGGTGGCGGCAAGGTGGTTAAGATGAGATCTTATCTCATCTAAATAAGAAATACAAATTCAAATGGAAACTACCCAAACTCTATCCTTAAGGGACACTGAGAGAGAGAGAGAGGCACGATCAACCTTGTGCATGGAGAAAACTTACGAAAAAAGAGAGGGTGCACATGAGGTGTTGGCACGGATATGGGGTGACGCACAAGGAATAGAGTCCTTCACAAAATAGACTCTAAGGTTTCAATTTTATCTTAAACCAAATCAAGTTTGGTTTAGACCCAAACAACTAATTGAACCTAATCTAATTAGGTCCCATATTAGATTTAAATCTTAATCCAATTAAGATTTAATTGAATCCAGATTTTGATCAAATCAGAAATTAGTCTCCCTTGTTATTAAGTTACCTTATAACTCAATCAGGCTTGATCTAATCAAACTCAAATCAATCTAAATTGAATCCAATCCAATGAGACTTGATTTCATCCCCAATGCTCAATCAAATTGAGTCAATTAGCAATCTAATTACTAATTAATCCTTCTACAATTCACTAACTCTTAGCGAATTACTTTATTGTAACTCTTGTATTGGATTAATCATCAATCATATGGATGATCAGATCCAATAGTGATTCATAATCACTTGATCAACCATCTGATTGGACAAAGGCCTCTTTTATGTATAATCCTATAAATTCTATTCTGTTTGATAGCGAGATATACTGTAATCTCTATCATAATATCATCAAAACTCTTTTCAATGAATCAGAATAATTTCAATTCTGTCTTTCAAGGATCATCGATTATCAAGATGATACCCAATGAGTTTCACAATCCACCAATGATACCTAGTAGTATGTAGTGGCAACTCAGTAGATAAAAGTATCAAACTTCTAGGTGCAGTTAACGTATAGTCCGATTCTTCTGTCGTGAGTCCCAATAGGACACAGGTCAAGGATAATTCATCAAACCCGTTTGTCCGTCATATATGCGATTCAATCGATTTGAGTCCATATGAAACCTTATGAAATTTTTTTTCCATCATTCACCTACTATAGTCATGGATTTTAAGACTTAATTTCATGATCCGCATAGGACCTTTTTCTGTCTACCAAAGTTGACAGATCCCATCTTGGTGTACATCCTATTCCTACAATGGATCTACTATAGCCAACATACATCACAAGATTTCAAATGGCTAGATAACCAAATGATTGTACAGTCAAACTACAGCAATCTCACTGTGAACAGTTGAGGCACCTCAGGTCAAAAAAAATATCTATACTACTATAGTTATGAGTAAGTCACTAACGAATGGGTAGCCATTCTAGTGACTTCTCGTATTGATCATTGATGAGTGGGTAGCTATCCTAGTGACTTCTAATATTGGTCACGCTCAGTAGCAGTTATTCTCTAACAACTACTGACACTCTCACTCCAGTATCCCTATATTGTAGACTCGAGACTCATCTACCTAAAGGAAGCGATCTGTGCACCAATCTATATGGATCAATCATCATCTCCATGATGATCCTATGATCGAAAATAATTTAAGAATTAACTACTAATGACATGTGCCTTAAATTCTCAATTCTTTGAGAATACGTGTCATCATCCGTTAATTCCTCGGACGATTCATGGACATAATTAAAGTACACATAACATAAATGAACAAGTAATCTAAATTTTATTAATTTTAAAATTTAATTACAAAATTATACTCTAGAAGTATATATGTGTCAGTCAATCTGACTTCTAGGGCATATATCTAACAAACTCCCACTTGATCTAAAGCCAGTTGGCCATAAATCTAAGCTCTATCTTCTCAAGGTGAGCTTTAGTCTTCTGTTGGCTCAGTGGCTTGATCAATAGGTCAGCCATATTTTCAGTAGAGTCGACTCTCTGCACCTCGATAAATTTTTTTCTCAAGGTATTCGCGAATCAGATGAAATTGTCGCTCGATGTACTTGGACTTCTGATGAGATCTTAGTTCTTTAGCGAGCGCTATAGCACCATTATTGTTGTAGAAGAGTGAAACGGCATCCAATGGCATCACACCTGCTCTACAATGAACTTTTTGAATTAGAATTCTTCCTTAGCAACCTCCGATGCGGTGATGTACTTTACCTCCATAGTGGAATCCGTAATGATCAGTTGCTTGAAACTCTTCCAACTAATCGTTCCACTATTACACAGGAACACAAAACCTGATATAGACTTTCTATCATCAATGTCACACATAAAGTCTACGTCTGTGTATCCCTATGCCTGCATGTCTCCTCCTTCAAAGACCAAAAAGAGATCCTTAGTCCTTCTCAAGTACTTAAGGATATTCTTCATAGCAATCCGGTGCTCCTCACCTAGATTCGACTAATATCTGCTTGTGATACTCACAGTAAGAGCAATATCAAGTCGTGTACATAGTATAGCGTATATGAGGCTTTCTATAGCAGAAGCATAAAGGATCTTACTCATACGCTGTATCTCCTCAGGTGCGCTAGGGCACATCTTTTTGGAGAGAAAAATTTCATGCTTAAAAGTAGGGATGGCAAAATTGATCCGACCCGATGGGTATACACCCTATCCAAATCCGATGAAACCCAAAAAATAGGATTTGATCGGATTTGGGTAAAACTCGAAAACTATACTACGGGTATGGGTAGGGTATGGGTAGTGCTATTTTCTATCCGAACCCGATCCGAACCTATGGGTATGGGTAATACCCGAACCCATATCCGAATCTATATCCGAATATATATATATATATATATATATATGTATATATATATATGTATATATATATATATATATATGTATACATATATATCTATATATATATATATATATGTATATATGTATACATGTATACATATATATACATATATATATATATACATATATATACATATATACATATATATATATAGATATATATATATACATACATATATATACATATATATATAATATATATATATACATATATATATATACATATATATATATATACATATATATATATACATATATATATATACATATATATATACATATATATATATATACATATATATATACATATATATATATATATACATATATATATAATATATATATATATATATATATATATATATATATATATATATATACACATATATATATATACATATATATATACACACACACATATATACACACACACACATATATATGATCTCTCTCTCTTTCTCTCTCTCTCTCTCTGTATATATATATAATTATATATATGTATGTATGTATATGTATGCATGCATATATGTATGCATGTGTGTGTGTGTGTGTTAGAAGTGTGTATGTGCGTATGTATGTATGTATATATATATAATTATATATTTGATTTATCTTTATATATAAATCTTAAATTTATAGTTAATGTGATAATTATATTAATTTCATCAATTATCGAATTATACTTATATATTTTTACTATATTAATATGTTTATCTTATTTTGAATCATTGATAGATAGATCATTAGCTACAAATACTTATGATGATGATGATGGTCATTTGGATTGTTCAGGTAATAATATTTTTACTTTATGATTATTTTTCTTATTTTTTATATATATTTACTTAATTATGTATTAATTTTTTAATTACTGGTTGCAGAGCCTACTATTTGCCTTGAATGATTTGTGGAGTTGCAGTCATTTCATAAAATTATTTGAAAGTTTAGTATTCAGGTTCACTACCTTTTTAGCATTATATTAAATTTTCATGGATGAAATAATGAACTTAATGGTTATGTTAGATTTTGAATGGTAGTTCTATTTCTATGTTGATTTCTATAAATTTAAACTTATAAATTATATTCTATGTTGAATTGATAATTTTGTTTTGATTGATAATATGTAGAAATTTATTTTGGTTGTTTATATGTTTTATGTTTAAATGTAATTCTATTTTTATGTTTAATTTTATAAATTTGGACTCATAAATTATATTTTATATGGAATTGGTAATTCTATTTTTGATTGATAATATGCATAAAATTATTTTTTTTTTTTTTTGATATAGAATGGACGGGTATAGGTTGGGTATGGGGCGGGTATGGGTTGGGTATGGAGAAATGGGTTACCCACGGGTATCCTCGAATCCGTTGGGTATGGGGATGGGTATCTCTTTTCTTATTCGATTGGGTATCGAGTAGGGTTTGGATATAGGATATTAAGTTTGGGTTTGGAGATGGGTAATACACTATCCGACCCAAACCCTACCCATTGCCATCCCTACTTAAAAGATAACAGACCTCTCTTGAAATTCTCCATGCTGAACTGCTTGAACACTTTCTCTATGTACAATTGCTGTGATAAACCTAGCATCCTTTTAGATCTATCTCTATAGAATTTTATACCTAGAATATAGGATGCTTCTTCAAGATCTTTCATGAAGAACTCTTTGGACAACTATACTTTTACAGAAGTCAACATAGGAACGTCATTCTCAATCAGAAAGATGTCGTCCACGTATAATACGAGGAACGAAACAGCGCTCCTACTAACCTTCTTGAACATGTATAATTCCTTCTCATTTTTTATGAAACCAAACAATTTGATCGCATCATTGAAACGAGTATTCTAACTCTAAGATGCTTGCTTTAGTCCATAAATAGACCTTTGCAGCTTACAGATCTTGTGATCTCCATCACTGGATGTGAAATCTAGAGGCTGCTTATTGCTCCTTGAATTGATTTTGATGATTATAAAGCATTTGAGGGGTTACTAATGATTTTGGCTTAAAAAAAGATTTATTGTATTTCAGAGGCAAAATCGTAATTTTACCAAGTTCTGATTCGGAAGCCTCAAGAGTAAGAGCAGAAGATTTGTAATCTATTAGAGGTAATTTCAATATTTTTGGATGTGTATTTTGAAAGAAAATCATATTTATAAATTTGAGTCGATCCCATGAGTCGACTCATGTTAAAAGGGATGAGCGGCACGCTGAATTTTTTGGCTGGCACACTCTGTGAGTCGATCCCTGTGCATGAGTTGACCCTATGAGTCGACCTCTGCTGCTGTGTAGGTCAAAATTACAGAACAGTCATTTTCTGTTCTGTGCCACAAAAGTCGACCCCATGAGTCGATTCATGAGCATGAGTCGACCTTATGAGTCGACCCCTGCGACGAAAAAACTCTGCAACGGCTAGTTTTCAGCTTGTTTTGGCTGTATTTAATACCCATTTAATGTGCTCTAACAGCTCTATTTCAGTCCAGATTACTCTCCACCATCATTTGAAGTTATAAAAGGCACTTAAAGGAGGAAATCAACAAGATTTTTGAAAAGGTTCTTCAAGCATTTATTTCAACCCTAAGCAAGAGCCCTCCAAAGTTCAAGAAGCTTTTATTTCAAGTTCACCAACCCCTCAAGAGATCATTCAAGTCTTCAACCACCTTGAGGAAAATCAGAAGAGCTTCGTTCTTATTGTGTAAAGTATATTTAAAGCTTTATTTGCTCATTAAAGGAGCTACATCTGTATTTTCGTGCAATTAACTGTTATACTCTATTTTTGAGTTGATTTTTTATTTTGGAAGGATTCCAAAACGTGAAAAGATTGATCCGAACCTTAAATCGGATTGTATTGGGTTGGCTTGTATCCGAAAAATAAGTGTTCTAGCTTGAAATAGCTAGAGTCGGAGGTTTTGACGTTGTATTCGGTTTGAATACGGATTAGTAGATTTGAATTCCCAAGTAGGAGCTTGGGAGTGGATGTAGGTGTAAGGTTGGCACCGAACCACTATAAATCTTTTTGTTTGTGTTGTGCTTACTTGCTCTCCTTTTAAATTTTCTTATCTTCTTGCATTTTTGCATCCAACTTCTACACCTTGCTTTAATTTCACTCTCCACATTTATCCTGCTCATTGTTAAATAATCCTCATAGTTGTAAGTTATTTTTAAATTTTTAAAAATCCAATTCACCCCCCTCTTGGGTTGCATAGCTGGGCAACAAGTAGTATCAGAGCTTGGTGCTCTAGCCCTACTTTGATTTAACCATCAAAGAGCTAAAGATCTATGGCAACTCAAGTTGGTGCTTCACTAGCCGAGGGGCAGTCCACCAACCGACCTCTACTTTTCAATGGGTCAAACTATACCTATTGAAAAGTTTGGATGAAAATCTTTATTCAAGCACTTGACTATAATATGTGGAGTATTATAGTAAATGGACCATACACACCCATTAGAATAATTGATGGTGTGGAATCAACCAAACCCGAAAAAGAATGGGATGAGGTTGATAAGAAAATAGCTCAACTAAATGCTAAAGCCATGAATGTTTTGTATTGTGCTCTAAATGCTAATGAATTCAATCGTATTTCAACATGCATGTCAGCTAAGAAAATATGGGTTCCAAAAAGAACCATTATGACTAACCAAAAAGGGCCCAAGAAAACTTGAGTACCTAAAGTCAAAACTTGACTCTTGTGTGTAGGTGTGTCTTGCATCCCAAGGAGCAAACCGAAAATGATATCTTGATAGCGAGTGCTCAAGACACATGCTGGTGATGAATCCAATTCATTACACTTGATGCTAAAAATGAAGGGATGGTCACCTTTGGAACAATGGTAAAGAAAGACTAGAAAAATTTGATGCTAAATCCGATGAAGCAATTTTTCTTGGTTACTCTTCTTCTAGCAAAGCTTTTAGAGTTTTCAACAAAAGAATTTTAATAGTAGAGGAGTCAATACATGTTTTTGATAAAACTAACGATCTTCCTTCAAGTAAGAATGAAGGTATTGATGATGCAGATCCTCTTATAGAAGGAATGAAGAAGATCACTCTAAAAGACTCAACCATTCAAGATAATGAAGAACATGAAGACAAACAGGATGAGGAAGGTGAATAACAACAAGAACAACCTCAAGGCACAAATGATCTATCCAAAGAATAGAGGTATGATCACAATCACTCCAAGAAACTAATCATTAGTGATCCTACACATGGTGTAAGAACTCGCTCTTCACTTAGAATGCATTCAATCATTTTGCTTTTGTCTCTCATCTTGAATCTAAAACCATAGATGAAGCTGAAAAAGATTATAATTGGATAAATGCAATGCAAGAAAAACTTAATCAATTTGAAAGAAATAATGTATGGACTTTAGTTTCAAGACCTAAAAATTATTCAATAATTGACACAAAATGGGTATATAGGAATAAATTGGATGAACATGAAAATGTGATAAGAAATAAAGCAAGATTAGTTGCAAAAGATTATAATCAAGAAGAAGAAATTAATTTTGATGAGATCTTTGCACCTGTTGCTAGATTAGAAGCAATTAGATTTCTACTTGCATATGCTTGCTTTATGAATTTTAAGTTATTTCAAATGGATGTTAAAAGTGCTTTTCTAAATGGATATATTGCTGAAGAAGTTTATGTAGAACAACTTTCGGATTTTGAAAATCATGCTTTTCTTAATCATGTTTTTAAATTAAACCAAGCATTATATGATTTGAAACAAGCACCTAGGGCTTGGTATGAAAGGCTAAGCAAATCTCTGCTTAATAATAATTTTTCAAGAAGAAATGTAGACACAACCCTTTTCATTAAAAAAAATCAAAATGATATATTAGTTATACAAATATATGTTGATGACATTATTTTTGGGTCTACTAATGAAACTCTTTGTCAAGATTTTGCTAAGCTCATGCAGGGAGAGTTTGAGATGGGCATGATGGGAGAACTTATATTCTTCCTCAGACTCCAAATCAAACAAACAAAAGAAGGAATCTCCATCACCCAAAGCAAGTACATAAGAGAACTACTCAAAAGATTTGAAATGAAGAACTCCAAAGCAATTGGTACACCCATGAGCCCATCATGTAAGCTTGACAAGGATGAAGGAGGTAAAAATATAGACTTAAAATTTTATAGAGGCATGATTGGTTCTCTATTGTATTTAACTGCTAGTAGATCAGATATTATATTTAGTATTTATATTTGTGCTCGCTTTCAATCAAATTCAAAAGAATCACACTTAAATGTAGTTAAAAAAATCCTTAGATACTTAAATGGTATACAAATTCTAGGACTATGGTATTCTAAAGACTCATTAATTGACTTGATAGGATATTCAGATGTTGATTTTGCTGGATGTAGATTAGATAGAAAAAGTACTAGTTGAACTTGCCAATTTCTTGCGGTTAACTTAATCTCTTGGTTTAGCAAGAAGCAAAACTCGATAGCACTGTCTACGGCCGAGGCCGAATACATTGCAGCCGGAAGTTGTACTCAAATCTTGTGGATTAAGCAATAACTTGAAGACTTTAACATCAAATTCAATGAAACTCCCATAAGATGTGATAACACAGTTCTATAAATCTAACTAAAAATCTAATTCAGCATTTTAGATCAAAACATATTGAAATTAGGCATCATTTCATAAGAGAACATGTTCAAAATAAAGATATAATTCTTGATTATGTTTGTACTGAAAAATAATTGGCTGACATCTTTACCAAGACCTTAAATGAAGATAGATTTTATGAAATTAGGAGAGAACTAGGAATCTTTGATCCATCAGCTTAAGTATCTCTCTGATTCCAAATTCTTAATGCCAAAAATTTATTGAACCAAATCTATTGAGCTCAATTCTCATTTTTCTTAAGAGCTCAAAAGCTCAAAACTATCATTTACATGATCAATATTTGGGTAAACATCCTTCTCTCAGAGTTTTAAATTTTTTCGAAATTATCCCATCATTCTTTTGAATTTTTTTGTGCCATGAGTCGACCCCCAGGGTCGACTCTAGGGTAAACTTGCAATTTTGACAAAACCCTTCGGGCGCTCTCTTCTTATTGAGAATTTTTTCTTGAGCCGACTCAGCCCTTCGTCTTCTTCCTCCCACCGAACCAAAAGCTCTCCATCTCTTCTCCCTCAAATCAAAGATTTCTCTTAAATCTCTCCTCTCACTGTTTTTCACTCTTCAAATCACCCGGTTAGGAACCAAGTTCCTCTCCTCTCCCTTCTTCATTTGGGGCAGTTTGAGCTTGCCCTAGAATCATCCCCTCTTCTCCAAATCGATGATTTAACTCCTCAAATCCTTGCCTTTTTTCTTCCAAAATATTTTTCTCTCTCCCTCACATTTAGTCTCCAAAGCTCCGTGCAAGTCCTTCTTATGCAAATGGCTCCTAAAATGAAGCTTCCATAGAGGAAAAAATCTGTTCGCGGGTTGAAAGAGAGTGTGCACAGAAAGAGATTAGCAGCCAAGCCCTCTCCTGTTCCAATCCCTGCTCCAGGTCCTACTTAGCTTCCACTCAATCTCCAATCAGCTCAAGCAAGGTACCTCTCTCTGATCAAAAAGTGGAATCCGAAAAAAATATTGATTTCAAATTTTTTGAAAAAGAAGGGTTCACTATTGGATCGAAGATTAAGAATCAAGGATGAAAATTTTACTGCTCTTTAAAAGAAAATACTTATGTCGATCTAGTCAGAAAATTTTACTTAAATTTGAGCTATGGCAATGGAACATGAAATCTACAGTAAAAGATATTGATGTTATTTTTGATCCAATACATTTGGGACAGATATTGCATTTGCCTTGTGAAGGCTATACCAATATGGAGCTCCCTATTAAAGAAAAAGGAATTAATGTTATCTTAGGGAGAACTTATACTGGAAGTCTAAATAAATTGAAAGCAAAAATTTTTTCTATTGAGATGAGGCTGTTACATCACTTGGTAACCAAACTGTTTGTCCCTAAGAGTGGTAGACACGACCTTCTATCTGGTAAGAATATTTACATTATATACCATGTGATCACACTGACCCCCCTGAACCTTCCTGCATTGATGTTTGAGGCCATGAGAGAGACCCTAAACAGGTCCAAGGCTCACTTGCCTTTTGGTATGGCACTCACTTTAGTTTTTAGAAGGTTCGGAATCAGTTTTGAGAGGGAGGCAGTTGCTAGACTATCTCGTTCCGACACCATCAACCGCCACACACTGCATCGCATGGGTTTCTCTAAGACTGATGGCGGTTGGACAAAGGGTGTTGAGGAGAGAGCGAAGGATAGAGCAGAGGAGGAGGGACCATCTTCACCTCTTCGTGATCACAGAGCATCCCCAGATATTCAAGTCATATCTGATCACGAGGCTGGTCCTTTAGAGTCTGTAAGGAGGCATGCTTCAGTTCCACAGTCAGAGAGCAGGGCACATCCTTCAGAGTTCAGACTAGCAAATGATCAAATTGAGATGATGTCCCAACGTGTTGCCTCCATTCTATCTCAGCAGTTTGCCACTTCAGTCTTTACACAGAGATCGACATTCCAGGGTGACTCAGACCAGACTCTGATCCCTCACATTTCTACTATTTTTAGATGCTTATTGATCAGTCGGTACGCATTGAGCAGCTTGAGGGATGTATTTTGAGATTGACAAGTAGATTATTAGACTTGTAGGGGCAAGTATTAGCTTTAGTCCATCCCCAACCACATGAGGATATCACAGAGGTCTCAAACCTATCTGTAGAGGCAGCTAGACTTCGAGAAGTTTTAGAGAATGGCTTTGACTTCTTGATGAGAGAGATCAGGGGCTCTAGTGAGAATGCTTCTACTCAGTTCAGTGTCCTGATGCAGTCTGTATCGAGAGCCTTGGATCTTTTGGACACCATCAGACTTTTTCTTATTGCACAGTCCGTAGCTTTTCAGGCTCCAGGATCCTCTCACCCCTCTACTCGTGCTGGTACTTCTACCCATGGTCGAGGCAGATGTGGTCGAGGTCGTGCTCATGGACTTGATCCTACATCTCCTCACCCTATCTCTGATTCTTCAGATTCTGATCCCTTTAGCCTTGACATCTATTAGATCTAGATTAGTTTGTCTCCTATGTCTAGGATCTATCTTATGGGCCTTGTATTTGTTGGCTAATTAACTCTTGGATAGTTTTTATCTATGACTTTTGTATTTTGAGTTGACTCATGTGTATTGGGACACCTTTTGTATTCAGTCACTTTTGAATATATATATAAATATATATATATATATGTGTGTGTGTGTGTGTGTGATTTGACTTTCAATGAATATCTATGAATGTGATCAAATTGAATTATTTTAATTATGAGATATAGAAAATAACTTATATTAGTGCTGAGAAATACTATGAATTGTAATATCTTCTAGATGAGCAAATTGATATATCCTTTATATTTGCTATGTTGAGGGGGAGTAGAAAAATAAACAATCAAAGAAGGAGGCTAAAGAAGTAAAATATGGTATCAAAAAGGGGGAGTAAAGAAAATTGATGCTATCAAAAAGGGAGAGTAAAGAAAATATATCTTTTTATCATTTTTCTTTTCTCTATCCTTAAAATCTCTTAAGATCTTAATTGATGCTATCAAAAAGAGAGAGTAAAAAAAATTTATCTTTTCAAGATCTCTTAAAAAGAGGAGTAGAGAATTTTAATTGATGCTGTCAAAAAGGAGGAGTAGAGAATCAAAATCAAATTGAGCAATAAGCAATAAAGAAATGAGCAATAAGCAAAAAAAAAATAGTAATAAGCAAAATTGTTAAGCAAATGTGTCAAAGAATCAAAATCGTCAGCTTCTTTTTTTTTTATCTAATTTTCAAAGCAAATGAACTTATAAGTAAATTTCAAATTGATCTTCAAACTGGCTTATAATGTATTTCGTTCAAATACTTGGCTATGATATTGAAGTGATGCATCTTCATAAATTTGAAATTCATGTTCAATGCTTTATATATGCTTTTGCTCAAGTATTTTGTCATCATCAAAAAGGGAGAGATTGTTGCTCCTTGAATTGATTTTGATGATTACAAAGCATTTGAGGGGGTTACTAATGATTTTGGCTTAAAAAAAGATTTATTATATTTCAGGGATAAAATCATAATTTTATCAAGTTCTGATTCGGAAGCCTCAAGAACAAGAGCAGAAGATTTGTAATCTATTGGAGGTAATTTCAATATTTTTGGATGTGTATTTTGAAAGAAAATCATGTTTATAAATTTGAGTCGACCCCATGAGTCGACTCATGTCAAAAGGGGCTGAACGGCGCGCTGAATTTTTTTGGCTGGCACACTCTGTGAGTCGATCCCTGTATATGAGTCGATCCTATGAGTCGACTTCTGCTGCTGTGTAGGCCAAAATTATAGAACAGTCATTTTCTGTTCTGTACCACAGAAGTCGATCCCATAAGTCAACTTATGAGCATGAGTCGATCCTATGAGTCGATCCCTGCGATGGAAAAATTCCGCAACGGCTAGTTTTCAGCTCATTTTGGCTGCATTAATGCCCATTTAATGTGCTCTAACGGCTCTATTTCAGCCCAGATTACACTCTACCATCATTTGAAGTTATAAAAGGCACTTAAAGGAGGGAATCAACAAGATTTTTGAAAAGATTCTTCAAGTATTCATTTCAACCCTAAGCAAGAGTCCTCCTAAAAGTTTAAGAAGCTTTATTTCAAGTTCACCAACCCTCAAGAGCTCATTCAAGTCTTCAACCATCTTGAGAAAAATCAGAAGAGCTTCGTTCTTATTGTGTAAAGTGTATTTAAAGCTTTATTTGCTCATTAAAGGAGCTACATCTGTATTTTCGTGCGATTAACTGTTATACTCTATTTTTGAGTTGATTTTTTATTTTGGAAGGGTTCTAAAACATAGAAAGGTTGATCCGAACTTGAATCGGATTGTATTGGATTGGTTTGTACCTGAAAAATAAGTGTTCTAGCTTGGAATAGCTAGAGTCGGAGGTTCCGACATTGTATTCGGTTTGAATATGGATTAGTGGATTTGAATTCTCAAGTAGGAGCTTGGAGAGTGGATGTAGGTGTAAGGTGGCACCAAACCACTATAAATCTTTTGTTTGTATTGTGCTTACTTGCTCTCCTTTTAAATTTCTTATCTTTTGCATTCTTGCATCCAACTTCTACACCTTGCTTTAATTTCACTCTCCATATTTATCCTGCTCATTGTTAAATAATCCTCATAGTTGTAAGTTATTTTTAAATTTTAAAAACTCAATTCACCCCCCTCTTGGATTGCATAGCTGGGCAACACTACTCTATATAAATATCCTCCTCAAGATATCCATTCAGGAAGACAGTTTTCACATCCATCTACCAAATCTCATAGTCATAAGCTGCTGCAATAGCAAGTAGTGTCTGAATGAATTTTAGTATGGTACTGACGAGAAGGTCTCCTATAATCAACATCTTCACACTGGACTATAATTTTTAGCCACAAGCATGGCTTTAAAGGTCTCCATCTTTCCATCCGAACCAATTTCTCTTAAAGATCTATTGACACCCAATATAAACTATTTCTGCTGGTGGATCTACTAAGGTCCAGACCTGGTTGGTATGCATTGAGTCAATCTCTGACCTTATCGCTTTCAATCATTTTTCAGAGTTGATGTCTGACATCGTCTCGTCATAGGTTTTAGAATCATCAACATGATCCATATCACCCATGAGGAATGTTTCCTCTACATTCTCTTCTAGCATACCCATATATTTTTTTGGAGGATGTATGATCCTACTAGATCTATGAGGTGAAATGGGTTCCTCAGGCTCAACGGCTCGTTGTTCTTCAAAGACACTCTCTTCGTGCTAAATTTTTCTCTCACTATCTCCATCCTGGATAAACTCTTTTTTCAAGAATTTGGCATACCGGCTCACAATTACATTGTGATCCTTCAAAAAATAAAAATAGTACCCAAAGATTCTTTTGGGTACCCTATAAAATGAGTTTTCATAGACTTAGCCTCTAACTTCTCCGTCTGTTATCATTTAACATATACCGGATATTCTCAAATTCTGAAATAATCAAAATTCAGCTTCTTACCATGCCATATCTCATATAGAGTGGTAGTAACAGATTTAGAGAAACCTTATTGATTAAGTAATTGGCAGTCATTAAGGCATGTCCCCAAAGAAATAAAGGAAGGTTGGTGAAGCTTATCATGGATCGGACCATATCCAATAGGATCCGATTTCTCTGTTCTGAAACTCCATTGAGCTGAGGTGTTCCAAGTGGAGTCCATTGAGAGACAATACCATTTTCTTTGAGATAACCAAAAATTTTTTCACTTAGATATTCTCCTCTTCGATCTGATCGAAGTACCTTGAATGATTTTTTAATTTACTTCTCTACCTCACATCTGAATTCTTTGAACCTTTCAAAGTCTTCAGATTTGTGTCTCATAAGAAACATATATCCATATCGAAAAAAATTATTGATAAAGATGATGAAGTAGAGATAACCTTCTCTGATCAGTATATCAAATAGACCACACACATCAGTATGCACCAGAGCCAGTACCTCAGTGGTTCTTTCTCCATATCCTACAAAGGATAATTTGATCATTTTTTTTGAAGGCAGGACTCACAGACTAGAATTGACTTATCTGAGAATGAGTCTAAAAGACTATCTTTCACCAGTCTATTAATTCTTTCTTCTCCGATATTACCTAGCCTAAGGTACCACATGTATTTTAGGTTAACCTCACCTCTGGATCTCTTAGACCTAATGGCACTCACAATTTGCTCGAATAAATTGACTGACTCATCTGCATCAACATGTAAATGATAGAGACTGTTGATTAAAAGACCACATGCAACCCTTTTATTTTCAAAATAAATAGTGCAATGGTTTTTACTAAAACTGATTTCATAATCATCCTATGCTAAATACGAAATAGAAATCAAATTTTTGCTCGCATTAGGCACACAGTAACAATCCCTCAGCTCTAGACAAAAATCAGATGGTAGTTGAAAAGGATTTGCTCTTACGACTATAGCAGCAATATTTGCTCCATTGCCTATACGTAGGGTCATCTCCCTTAGCCTCAACCTTCTATATTCTTTAAAATCATGTATTGAAGTGCACAAGTGTACACTAGAACCAGAGTCTATTACCCAATTGGTAGTAAAAGAAATCGTTAGGTTAGTCTCCATCACGAGCAGTTCCGACATATCTTCTAAAGGTGTGTCCCTCAAACTCTTCAAAATCTCTATCAGCATTTTTTGGTCTAAGATACTACCTAGCTTTTTGAAACTTAAAACAACTTTGAAGTCTCTTAGCCAATCCTTACAATTGGAACCTGATATTGGTTGATTAAGATGCGAGTTAGACAATTAGAGATAGACAATTTTGTTCCAGATAGACTTTTGTAATTGATTATTAGTTTGTTTTAGAGAATTTATTTTAAAAATAAACTTGCTCCCACTAAGTTATCGAAGCTCCCACTATTTCTGTGGATCCTAACACTTTTCAAATTAGGAAGCAGAAATCTCTTCATGAGTTAAGATTCTTAGTGGATACTGTGGTCCCATCGATTGGCACACCATCTCACCGATAGATCTTGGTGAATATGTCAACCAATAGGTGGACAACTCTTACCCAATGCTTCTCAAGTAAATTGCAGCAGACTTTGGATCTCTAAGTCCTGAGACCTTACCTGACAGATCTTGATCTCATTCCTTAGTTAAGTCAGATCCATCATTGAGCGCGAGTGAAACCGTCATTAGACCCTCACCTAATAGATCCTGGGCCCAACCCCATCTCCACCCTGCATTTAAAGTGGTTGCTTCTTCCTTGATGCAACTGAACCACTATATCCAGTCGAGAATAGTTAACATCGAAGAGGGCACGGTACTCTATAACAGTGAAAGATCCTTCGACTTAATATTATTGAGGAGATTTTAATTTAGGTATCTTCCTTAATTAGTCATAATGGTTATGACTAACCTAGTGACATGGGCTAGCTAGAGTTCAACAAGTAACCTAATACAAAAACTAATCTTCCAAAATGATCAGGTAAGTTAAGATATATGGGGGTCCCCCCGTTGCTTTTTTTAGACATCAACAAATTGGTCAGGTCAGACAACGAAATCAATTAAGAACCACCATCTATATACTTACCTTAGACACCAAATTGGTTGATTAGAATCGATCAGACTAGCCTATTAATTCAGGCTTGAACCACAGAGCTGAATTAGGTCTTAAGTTGATCGATAATATATGACTATTAATCGATTTAACCAAACTTACAACTATTTGGGTTGGTCATGAGCATATTTGATCCTCTCCTAACCAACATTTGATTCGATTTGATCAATTACTCAAACTAGACCTAATTGAGCTACCCACATCCTGAACCCATGTGTTATGAAAATGTCTTAGATCTTCAATTCTCAATTTTTAGATCTAATCGATTTCATATCTTAATTCTTAATTAAGTCCATAGGTCAAATCTGATGTTCAAATAATTTAGAACAAGATTACATCACATGCATAATTTTCTACTCACCTTCGAGTCAACTCGTCCTGAATTAGAGTCGACTTGTCATAGTCAGTCGGCTCGAGTCAAAATCGAGCTGGCTCCCTATGATGAATAGAGAACCTGCATGCCACAATCTGCTGATCTGAGTTGGCTCGTCACCAAACTGAGCCGACTTTATAGGGTATTGAGTCGACTCCAACAAGGAAGGAGTCGACTTGAACAAAATTTGAGTCAGCTCGACAAACGTACCAGCAACGAGTTTCATAAAATTTTCAATCCATGCATACAAATAATTCTAATTGAGATATTAAAATAATTTTAAAATCTAAACAACTAAATTATGCATCAAAACCTAGGATTTTTGGATCTAAGATTTTACAAAAAATAAATTTCAAATCTACAAACTATATATTGCATATATCATTTTAGATCTAAAACAAAACAATAAACATGTATCTAATATATGAATATTTTTTCTTTTGCGGTTCTTCTTCATGGGATGTAACCACATGGCATCCCTACACGTCATAAGAAAATTCATTAATTAGGCAAGAGAGAAACTTTAATCCCTGCTTCTTTTTATAATCGAACGGCCTGATGGTGAACCCACTCAGGGTACTTGGCTACTCAGACAATCAATTAAACTATATATATATATATATATAAAAGAATAGGATTATCATTACATATTTCAAATTAGATCTGATCCAATCATTAAATCTAATTTTAGATCTAATCATGCATCTCATGCAATAATAGATCAAGTATAATCGAACGCATCAATTAAAAATCAGATTATAAATATGTAATATAAATCTAATCTATTACATCACATGTAACATAGATCTATCATAACCTTTTACAAAACACATCACATGCATCCAATTAAAATCTGATTAAATCTCATGAATTACTTTAAATTTCAGATCTGATAATCAGATTTTTAGATCTGAAATCACATGTGAAATATCAACCTGTGGCTCTGATACTACTTGAAGGATGTCGCACATCCAATGTCATGCACGCAGAAATTTTTTTATGCAGATTTCTAACATTTAAAAATCAGAAATGCAGTGGTATTGAAATCATATACAAATCAAGCTATTTGATCTATGTAGCATGCATGTAGTAAATCTAATCTACTCTACATAGGATCGATCATATACTTGTAATACTAAAATTAAATTAGATTCTGTCTAAACACAAATCGAGATCAGATCTTGATATCTTTGTGTGGATAGCAATCCACCACGATCGATGATTCGAATAATTCGATAAAGTCTCGTCGAGCTGCACACATATCCAACTTCTATGGGTGTCAATGATGCCCTTCGAATCGAATCAGAGGTGGCATCTTCACTGGGGTGATAATGCCTTGCAGAAGACCCTCCTGAAGGTTGATCTGATTTCTCCCTTCAGATCTGGAACATTGTCTTAGATCTTAAAGGAGACTTGTAGGAGAATGATGAAGAGAGACTCTTCTCTCTTTTTCTCTCAAAAGCACGCATAAAAGAATCAGGAAAATCTTAGGAGAAGAACCTTCTTCTCCCTTCTTTTTTTTTTCTCACTTTTTCTCATGCCAAAAGGGTGTCGACTCCTCTTGTATTTTTTCTCATGCCCTCCATGCTATCTTTCATGGTGAGAAAGGTTTCTCATGGTGATTTTTTTTCTCTTTGTCACACAAAAGAGAGCTTCCTTTAATAGGTGGCGGCAAGGTGGTTAAGATAAGATCTTATCTCATCTAAATAAGGAATACAATTTAAATGGAAACCACCCAAACTCTATCCTTAAGGGGCGTTGAGAGAGAGAGGCATGATCAGCCTTGTGCATGGAGAAGACTCAGGGAAAAAGAGAGGGATGCGTGAGGTGTTGGCGTGGATATGGGGTGGCGCAAGAAATAGAGTCTTCACTAAATGGACTCTAGGGTTTCAATTTTATCTCAAACCAAATCAAGTTTGGTTTAGACCCAACTAACTAATTAAACCTAATTTAATTGGGTCCCATATTAGATTTAAATCTTAATCCAATTAAGATTTAATTGAACTCAGATTCTGATCAAATTAGAAATTAGTCTCCTTGTTATTGAGTTATCTCATAACTCAATCAAGCTTGATCTAATCAAATCCAAATCAATCTAACTGAATCCAATCTAATTAAACTTGATTTCATCCCTAATGCTCTATCAAATTGAAACCAATTAGCAATTCAATTACTAATTAATCTTTGTATAATTTACTAATCTTAGCGAATTACTTTATTGCAACTCTTGCACTAGATTAATCATCAATCATATTAACGATCAGATCCAATAGTGATTTATAATCATTTGATCGATCATCTGATTGGATAAAGATCTCTTTTGTATGTGACCCATAGATTCTATTCTGTCTGATAGTGAGATATACTGTGATTTGTATCACAATATCATCAAAACTTTTCAATGGATCGGAACAATTCTAATTCTGTCCTTCAAGGATCATCGATCATCAAGATAACATCCGATGAGTCTCATAATCTACTAGTGATATCTAACAATATATAGTAGTAATCTAGTAGAATAAAAATATCGAATCTGTAGGTACAATTAATGTGTAGTCCAATTCTTCTGTCGTGAGTCCCGACAGAATGCAAGTCAAATATAACTCGTCAAACTCATTTGTCTGTCTTATATGAGATTCAATCGACTCGAGTCTATGTAAAATCTTATGAAATTTTTTTCATCATTCACCTACCATTGCCATGAATTTTAGGACTTAGTCTCATGATTCGTATAGCCTCTCTCTGTCTATTAGAGGTCAACAAATCCCATTTTAATGCACACCTATTTCTATACTGGACCTACTATAGCCAGCATGCACCGTAAGATTTTGAATGGCTAGGTAACCAAATGATTGTACAGTCAAACTACAGCAACTCCACTGTGAACAGTCGAGGCACCTCAGGTCAAAGAACTATCACACACTGCAGCTATGAATAAGTCACTGATGAGTTGGATAGCCATCCTAGTAACTTCTCGTGTTGGTTACACTCAGTACCAGTTATTCTCTAATAATCACTTGCACTTTCACTCCA
>NC_026002.2:7156330-7227595 GCF_000442705.2 Elaeis guineensis
CTTAATCCAATTAAGATTTAATTGAATCCAGATTTGATCAAATCAGAAATTAGTCTCCCTTGTTATTAAGTTACCTTATAACTCAATCAGGCTTGATCTAATCAAACTCAAATCAATCTAAATTGAATCCAATCCAATGAGACTTGATTTCATCCCAATGCTCAATCAAATTGAGTCAATTAGCAATCTAATTACTAATTAATCCTTCTACATTCACTAACTCTTAGCGAATTACTTTATTGTAACTCTTGTATGGATTAATCATCATCATATGGATGATCAGATCCAATAGTGATTCATAATCACTTGATCAACCATCTGATTGGACAAAGGCCTCTTTTATGTATAATCCTATAAATCTATTCTGTTTGATAGCGAGATATACTGTAATCTCTATCATAATATCATCAAAACTCTTTCAATGAATCAGAATAATTTCAATTCTGTCTTTCAAGGATCATCGATTATCAAGATGATACCCAATGAGTTTCACAATCCACCAATGATACCTAGTAGTATGTAGTGGCAACTCAGTAGATAAAAGTATCAAACTTCTAGGTGCAGTTAACGTATAGTCCGATTCTTCTGTCGTGAGTCCCAATAGGACACAGGTCAAGGATAATTCATCAAACCCGTTTGTCCGTCATATATGCGATTCAATCGATTTGAGTCCATATGAAACCTTATGAAATTTTTTTCCATCATTCACCTACTATAGTCATGGATTTTAAGACTTAATTTCATGATCCGCATAGGACCTTTTTTCTGTCTACCAAGTTGACAGATCCCATCTTGGTGTACATCCTATTCCTACAATGGATCTACTATAGCCAACATACATCACAAGATTTCAAATGGCTAGAAACCAAATGATTGTACAGTCAAACTACAGCAATCTCACTGTGAACAGTTGAGGCACCTCAGGTCAAAAAAAATATCTATACTACTATAGTTATGAGTAAGTCACTAACGAATGGGTAGCCATTCTAGTGACTTCTCGTATTGATCATTGATGAGTGGTAGCTATCCTAGTGACTTCTAATATTGGTCACGCTCAGTAGCAGTTATTCTCTAACAACTACTGACACTCTCACTCCAGTAATCCCTATATTGTAGACTCGAGACTCATCTACTAAAGGAAGCGATCTGTGCACCAATCATATGGATCAATCATCATCTCCATGATGATCCTATGATCGAAAATAATTTAAGAATTAACTACTAATGACATGTGCCTTAAATTCTCAATTCTTTGAGAATACGTGTCATCATCCGTTAATTCCTCGGACGATTCATGGACATAATTAAAGTACACATAACATAAATGAACAAGTAATCTAAATTTTATTAATTTTAAAATTTAATTACAAAATTGTACTCTAGAAGTATATATGTGTCAGTCAATCTGACTTCTAGGGCATATATCTAACAAACTCCACTTGATCTAAAGCCAGTTGGCTATAAATCTAAGCTCTATCTTCTCAAGGTGAGCTTTAGTCTTCTGTTGGCTCAGTGGCTTGATCAATAGGTCAGCCATATTTTCAGTAGAGTCGACTCTCTGCAACCTCGATAAATTTTTTTCTCCAGGTATTCGCGAATCAAGATGAAATTGTCGCTCGATGTACTTGGACTTCTGATGAGATCTTAGTTCTTTAGCGAGCGCTATAGCACCATTATTGTTGTAGAAGAGTGAAACGGCATCCAATGGCATCACACCTGCTCTACAATGAACTTTTGAATTAGAATTCTTCCTTAGCAACCTCCGATGCGGTGATGTACTTTACCTCCATAGTGGAATCCGTAATGATCAGTTGCTTGAAACTCTTCCAACTAATCGTTCACCTATTACACAGGAACACAAAACCTGATATATGACTTTCTATCATCAATGTCACACATAAAGTCTACGTCTGTGTATCCCTATGCCTGCATGTCTCCTCCTTCAAAGACCAAAAAGAGATCCTTAGTCCCTTCTCAAGTACTTAAGGATATTCTTCATAGCAATCCGGTGCTCCTCACCTAGATTCGACCTAATATCTGCTTGTGATACTCACAGTAAGAGCAATATCAAGTCGTGTACATAGTATAGCGTATATGAGGCTTTCTATAGCAGAAGCATAAAGGATCTTACTCATACGCTGTATTCCTCAGGTGCGCTAGGGCAATCTTTTTGGGAGAGAAAAATTTCATGCTTAAAAGTAGGGATGGCAAAATTGATCCGACCCGATGGGTATACACCCTATCCAAATCCGATGAACCCAAAAAATAGGATTTGATCGGATTTTGGGTAAAACTCGAAAACTATACTACGGGTATGGGTAGGGTATGGGTAGTGCTATTTTTCTATCCGAACCCGATCCGAACCTATGGGTATGGGTAATACCCGAACCCATATCCGAATCTATATCCGAATTATATATATATATATATATATATATGTATATATAATTATATGTATATATATATTATATATATATGTATATAATGTATACTATATATTATATATATATATTATATATATGTATAATAATATACATTAGTATACATAATTATATATCATATATATAAGTATATATATATATATAGATATATATATATATATATATATATACATATATATATACATATATATATATACATATATATATATATATATATACATATATATATACTATATATATATACATATAATATATACATATTATATATAATATATATATACATATATATATATATACATATATATATACATATATATATATATATATATATATATATATATATATATATATATAATATATATACATATATATATACATATATATATACACACACACATATATACACACACACACATATATATGATCTCTCTCTCTTTCTCTCTCTCTCTCTCTGTATATATATATAATTATATATATGTATGTATGTATATGTATGCATGCATATATGTATGCATGTGTGTGTGTGTGTGTTAGAAGTGTGTATGTGCGTATGTATGTATGTATATATATATAATTATATATTTGATTTATCTTTATATATAAATCTTAAATTTATAGTTAATGTGATAATTATATTAATTTCATCAATTATCGAATTATACTTATATATTTTTACTATATTAATATGTTTATCTTATTTTGAATCATTGATAGATAGATCATTAGCTACAAATACTTATGATGATGATGATGGTCATTTGGATTGTTCAGGTAATAATATTTTTACTTTATGATTATTTTTCTTATTTTATTATATATATTTACTTAATTATGTATTAATTTTTTAATTACTGGTTGCAGAGCCTACTATTTGTCTTGAATGATTTGTGGAGTTGCAGTCATTTCATAAAATTATTTGAAAGTTTAGTATTCAGGTTCACTACCTTTTTAGCATTATATTAAATTTTCATGGATGAAATAATGAACTTAATGGTTATGTTAGATTTTGAATGGTAGTTCTATTTCTATGTTGATTTCTATAAATTTAAACTTATAAATTATATTCTATGTTGAATTGATAATTTTGTTTTGATTGATAATATGTAGAAATTTATTTTGGTTGTTTATATGTTTTATGTTTAAATATAATTCTATTTTTATGTTTAATTTTTATAAATTTGGACTCATAAATTATATTTTATATGGAATTGGTAATTCTATTTTTGATTGATAATATGCATAAAATTATTTTTTTTTTTTTTTGATATAGAATGGACGGGTATAGGTTGGGTATGGGGCGGGTATGGGTTGGGTATGGAGAAATGGGTTACCCACGGGTATCCTCGAATCCGTTGGGTATGGGGATGGGTATCTCTTTTCTTATTCGATTGGGTATCGAGTAGGGTTTGGATATAGGATATTAAGTTTGGGTTTGGAGATGGGTAATACACTATCCGACCCAAACCCTACCCATTGCCATCCCTACTTAAAAGATAACAGACCTCTCTTGAAATTCTCCATGCTGAACTGCTTGACACTTTCTCTATGTACAATTGCTGTGATAAACCTAGCATCCTTTTAGATCTATCTCTATAGAATTTTATACCTAGAATATAGGATGCTTCTTCAAGATCTTTCATGAAGAACTCTTTGGACAACTATACTTTTACAGAAGTCAACATAGGAACGTCATTCTCAATCAGAAAGATGTCGTCCACGTATAATACGAGGAATGAAACAGCGCTCCTACTAACCTTCTTGAACATGTATAATTCCTTCTCATTTTTTATGAAACCAAACAATTTGATCGCATCATTGAAACGAGTATTCTAACTCTAAGATGCTTGCTTTAGTCCATAAATAGACCTTTGCAGCTTACAGATCTTGTGATCTCCATCACTGGATGTGAAATCTAGAGGCTGCTTATTGCTCCTTGAATTGATTTTGATGATTATAAAGCATTTGAGGGGGTTACTAATGATTTTGGCTTAAAAAAAGATTTATTGTATTTCAGAGGCAAAATCGTAATTTTACCAAGTTCTGATTCGGAAGCCTCAAGAGTAAGAGCAGAAGATTTGTAATCTATTAGAGGTAATTTCAATATTTTTGGATGTGTATTTTGAAAGAAAATCATATTTATAAATTTGAGTCGATCCCATGAGTCGACTCATGTTAAAAGGGATTGAGCGGCACGCTGAATTTTTTGGCTGGCACACTCTGTGAGTCGATCCCTGTGCATGAGTTGACCCTATGAGTCGACCTCTGCTGCTGTGTAGGTCAAAATTACAGAACAGTCATTTTCTGTTCTGTGCCACAAAAGTCGACCCCATGAGTCGATTCATGAGCATGAGTCGACCTTATGAGTCGACCCCTGCGACGAAAAAACTCTGCAACGGCTAGTTTTCAGCTTGTTTTGGCTGTATTTAATACCCATTTAATGTGCTCTAACAGCTCTATTTCAGTCCAGATTACTCTCCACCATCATTTGAAGTTATAAAAGGCACTTAAAGGAGGAAATCAACAAGATTTTTGAAAAGGTTCTTCAAGCATTTATTTCAACCCTAAGCAAGAGCCCTCCAAAGTTCAAGAAGCTTTTATTTCAAGTTCACCAACCCCTCAAGAGATCATTCAAGTCTTCAACCACCTTGAGGAAAATCAGAAGAGCTTCGTTCTTATTGTGTAAAGTATATTTAAAGCTTTATTTGCTCATTAAAGGAGCTACATCTGTATTTTCGTGCAATTAACTGTTATACTCTATTTTTGAGTTGATTTTTTATTTTGGAAGGATTCCAAAACGTGAAAAGATTGATCCGAACCTTAAATCGGATTGTATTGGGTTGGCTTGTATCCGAAAAATAAGTGTTCTAGCTTGAAATAGCTAGAGTCGGAGGTTTTGACGTTGTATTCGGTTTGAATACGGATTAGTAGATTTGAATTCCCAAGTAGGAGCTTGGGGAGTGGATGTAGGTGTAAGGTTGGCACCGAACCACTATAAATCTTTTTGTTTGTGTTGTGCTTACTTGCTCTCCTTTTAAATTTTCTTATCTTCTTGCATTTTTGCATCCAACTTCTACACCTTGCTTTAATTTCACTCTCCACATTTATCCTGCTCATTGTTAAATAATCCTCATAGTTGTAAGTTATTTTTAAATTTTTAAAAATTCAATTCACCCCCCTCTTGGGTTGCATAGCTGGGCAACAAGTAGTATCAGAGCTTGGTGCTCTAGCCCTACTTTGATTTAACCATCAAAGAGCTAAAGATCTATGGCAACTCAAGTTGGTGCTTCACTAGCCGAGGGGCAGTCCACCAACCGACCTCTACTTTTCAATGGGTCAAACTATACCTATTGAAAAGTTTGGATGAAAATCTTTATTCAAGCACTTGACTATAATATGTGGAGTATTATAGTAAATGGACCATACACACCCATTAGAATAATTGATGGTGTGGAATCAACCAAACCCGAAAAAGAATGGGATGAGGTTGATAAGAAAATAGCTCAACTAAATGCTAAAGCCATGAATGTTTTGTATTGTGCTCTAAATGCTAATGAATTCAATCGTATTTCAACATGCATGTCAGCTAAGAAAATATGGGTTCCAAAAAGAACCATTATGACTAACCAAAAAGGGCCCAAGAAAACTTGAGTACCTAAAGTCAAAACTTGACTCTTGTGTGTAGGTGTGTCTTGCATCCCAAGGAGCAAACCGAAAATGATATCTTGATAGCGAGTGCTCAAGACACATTGCTGGTGATGAATCCCAATTCATTACACTTGATGCTAAAAATGAAGGGATGGTCACCTTTGGAACAATGGTAAAGAAAGACTAGAAAAATTTGATGCTAAATCCGATGAAGCAATTTTTCTTGGTTACTCTTCTTCTAGCAAAGCTTTTAGAGTTTTCAACAAAAGAATTTTAATAGTAGAGGAGTCAATACATGTTTTTGATAAAACTAACGATCTTCCTTCAAGTAAGAATGAAGGTATTGATGATGCAGATCCTCTTATAGAAGGAATGAAGAAGATCACTCTAAAAGACTCAACCATTCAAGATAATGAAGAACATGAAGACAAACAGGATGAGGAAGGTGAATAACAACAAGAACAACCTCAAGGCACAAATGATCTATCCAAAGAATAGAGGTATGATCACAATCACTCCAAGAAACTAATCATTAGTGATCCTACACATGGTGTAAGAACTCGCTCTTCACTTAGAATGCATTCAATCATTTTGCTTTTGTCTCTCATCTTGAATCTAAAACCATAGATGAAGCTGAAAAAGATTATAATTGGATAAATGCAATGCAAGAAAAACTTAATCAATTTGAAAGAAATAATGTATGGACTTTAGTTTCAAGACCTAAAAATTATTCAATAATTGACACAAAATGGGTATATAGGAATAAATTGGATGAACATGAAAATGTGATAAGAAATAAAGCAAGATTAGTTGCAAAAGATTATAATCAAGAAGAAGAAATTAATTTTGATGAGATCTTTGCACCTGTTGCTAGATTAGAAGCAATTAGACTTCTACTTGCATATGCTTGCTTTATGAATTTTAAGTTATTTCAAATGGATGTTAAAAGTGCTTTTCTAAATGGATATATTGCTGAAGAAGTTTATGTAGAACAACTTTCGGATTTTGAAAATCATGCTTTTCTTAATCATGTTTTTAAATTAAACCAAGCATTATATGATTTGAAACAAGCACCTAGGGCTTGGTATGAAAGGCTAAGCAAATCTCTGCTTAATAATATTTTTCAAGAAGAAATGTAGACACAACCCTTTTCATTAAAAAAAATCAAAATGATATATTAGTTATACAAATATATGTTGATGACATTATTTTTGGGTCTACTAATGAAACTCTTTGTCAAGATTTTGCTAAGCTCATGCAGGGAGAGTTTGAGATGGGCATGATGGGAGAACTTATATTCTTCCTCAGACTCCAAATCAAACAAACAAAAGAAGGAATCTCCATCACCCAAAGCAAGTACATAAGAGAACTACTCAAAAGATTTGAAATGAAGAACTCCAAAGCAATTGGTACACCCATGAGCCCATCATGTAAGCTTGACAAGGATGAAGGAGGTAAAAATATAGACTTAAAATTTTATAGAGGCATGATTGGTTCTCTATTGTATTTAACTGCTAGTAGATCAGATATTATATTTAGTATTTATATTTGTGCTCGCTTTCAATCAAATTCAAAAGAATCACACTTAAATGTAGTTAAAAAAATCCTTAGATACTTAAATGGTATACAAATTCTAGGACTATGGTATTCTAAAGACTCATTAATTGACTTGATAGGATATTCAGATGTTGATTTTGCTGGATGTAGATTAGATAGAAAAAGTACTAGTTGAACTTGCCAATTTCTTGCGGTTAACTTAATCTCTTGGTTTAGCAAGAAGCAAAACTCGATAGCACTGTCTACGGCCGAGGCCGAATACATTGCAGCCGAAGTTGTACTCAAATCTTGTGGATTAAGCAATAACTTGAAGACTTTAACATCAAATCAATGAAACTCCCATAAGATGTGATAACACAGTTCTATAAATCTAACTAAAAATCTAATTAGCATTTTAGATCAAAACATATTGAAATTAGGCATCATTTCATAAGAGAACATGTTCAAAATAAAGATATAATTCTTGATTATGTTTGTACTGAAAAATAATTGGCTGACATCTTTACCAAGACCTTAAATGAAGATAGATTTTATGAAATTAGGAGAGAACTAGGAATCTTTGATCCATCAGCTTAAGTATCTCTCTGATTCCAAATTCTTAATGCCAAAAATTTATTGAACCAAATCTATTGAGCTCAATTCTCATTTTTCTTAAGAGCTCAAAAGCTCAAAACTATCATTTACATGATCAATATTTGGGTAAACATCCTTCTCTCAGAGTTTTAAATTTTTTCGAAATTATCCCATCATTCTTTTGAATTTTTTTGTGCCATGAGTCGACCCCCAGGGTCGACTCTAGGGTAAACTTGCAATTTTGACAAAACCCTTCGGGCGCTCTCTTCTTATTGAGAATTTTTTCTTGAGCCGACTCAGCCCTTCGTCTTCTTCCTCCCACCGAACCAAAAGCTCTCCATCTCTTCTCCCTCAAATCAAAGATTTCTCTTAAATCTCTCCTCTCACTGTTTTTCACTCTTCAAATCACCCGGTTAGGAACCAAGTTCCTCTCCTCTCCCTTCTTCATTTGGGGCAGTTTGAGCTTGCCCTAGAATCATCCCCTCTTCTCCAAATCGATGATTTAACTCCTCAAATCCTTGCCTTTTTTCTTCCAAAATATTTTCTCTCTCCCTCACATTTAGTCTCCAAAGCTCCGTGCAAGTCCTTCTTATGCAAATGGCTCCTAAAATGAAGCTTCCAAGAGGAAAAAATCTGTTCGCGGGTTGAAAGAGAGTGTGCACAGAAAGAGATTAGCAGCCAAGCCCTCTCCTGTTCCAATCCCTGCTCCAGGTCCTACTTAGCTTCCACTCAATCTCCAATCAGCTCAAGCAAGGTACCTCTCTCTGATCAAAAAGTGGAATCCGAAAAAAATATTGATTTCAAATTTTTTGAAAAAGAAGGGTTCACTATTGGATCGAAGATTAAGAATCAAGGATGAAAATTTTACTGCTCTTTAAAAGAAAATACTTATGTCGATCTAGTCAGAAAATTTTACTTAAATTTGAGCTATGGCAATGGAACATGAAATCTACAGTAAAAGATATTGATGTTATTTTTGATCCAATACATTTGGGACAGATATTGCATTTGCCTTGTGAAGGCTATACCAATATGGAGCTCCCTATTAAAGAAAAAGGAATTAATGTTATCTTAGGGAGAACTTATACTGGAAGTCTAAATAAATTGAAAGCAAAATTTTTTCTATTGAGATGAGGCTGTTACATCACTTGGTAACCAAATGTTTGTCCCTAAGAGTGGTAGACACGACCTTCTATCTGGTAAGAATATTTACATTATATACCATGTGATCACACTGACCCCCCTGAACCTTCCTGCATTGATGTTTGAGGCCATGAGAGAGACCCTAAACAGGTCCAAGGCTCACTTGCCTTTTGGTATGGCACTCACTTTAGTTTTTAGAAGGTTCGGAATCAGTTTTGAGAGGGAGGCAGTTGCTAGACTATCTCGTTCCGACACCATCAACCGCCACACACTGCATCACATGGGTTTCTCTAAGACTGATGGCGGTTGGACAAAGGGTGTTGAGGAGAGAGCGAAGGATAGAGCAGAGGAGGAGGGACCATCTTCACCTCTTCGTGATCACAGAGCATCCCCAGATATTCAAGTCATATCTGATCACGAGGCTGGTCCTTTAGAGTCTGTAAGGAGGCATGCTTCAGTTCCACAGTCAGAGAGCAGGGCACATCCTTCAGAGTTCAGACTAGCAAATGATCAAATTGAGATGATGTCCCAACGTGTTGCCTCCATTCTATCTCAGCAGTTTGCCACTTCAGTCTTTACGCAGAGATCGACATTCCAGGGTGACTCAGATCAGACTCTGATCTCTCACATTTCTACTATTTTTTAGATGCTTATTGATCAGTCGGTACGCATTGAGCAGCTTGAGGGATGTATTTTGAGATTGACAAGTAGATTATTAGACTTGTAGGGGCAAGTATTAGCTTTAGTCCATCCCCAACCACATGAGGATATCACAGAGGTCTCAAACCTATCTGTAGAGGCAGCTAGACTTCGAGAAGTTTTAGAGAATGGCTTTGACTTCTTGATGAGAGAGATCAGGGGCTCTAGTGAGAATGCTTCTACTCAGTTCAGTGTCCTGATGCAGTCTGTATCGAGAGCCTTGGATCTTTTGGACACCATCAGACTTTTTCTTATTGCACAGTCCGTAGCTTTTCAGGCTCCAGGATCCTCTCACCCCTCTACTCGTGCTGGTACTTCTACCCATGGTCGAGGCAGATGTGGTCGAGGTCGTGCTCATGGACTTGATCCTACATCTCCTCACCCTATCTCTGATTCTTCAGATTCTGATCCCTTTAGCCTTGACATCTATTAGATCTAGATTAGTTTGTCTCCTATGTCTAGGATCTATCTTATGGGCCTTGTATTTGTTGGCTAATTAACTCTTGGATAGTTTTTATCTATGACTTTTGTATTTTGAGTTGACTCATGTGTATTGGGACACCTTTTGTATTCAGTCACTTTTGAATATATATATATAATATATATATATATATGTGTGTGTGTGTGTGTGGTGTGTGATTTGACTTTCAATGAATATCTATGAATGTGATCAAATTGAATTATTTTAATTATGAGATATAGAAAATAACTTATATTAGTGCTGAGAAATACTATGAATTGTAATATCTTCTAGATGAGCAAATTGATATATCCTTTATATTTGCTATGTTGAGGGGGAGTAGAAAAATAAACAATCAAAGAAGGAGGCTAAAGAAGTAAAATATGGTATCAAAAAGGGGGAGTAAAGAAAATTGATGCTATCAAAAAGGGAGAGTAAAGAAAATATATCCTTTTTATCATTTTTCTTTTCTCTATCCTTAAAATCTCTTAAGATCTTAATTGATGCTATCAAAAAGAGAGAGTAAAAAAAAATTATCTTTTCAAGATCTCTTAAAAAGAGGAGTAGAGAATTTTAATTGATGCTGTCAAAAAGGAGGAGTAGAGAATCAAAATCAAATTTGAGCAATAAGCAATAAAGAAATGAGCAATAAGCAAAAAAAAAAATAGTAATAAGCAAAATTGTTAAGCAAATGTGTCAAAGAATCAAAATCGTCAGCTTCTTTTTTTTTTATCTAATTTTCAAAGCAAATAACTTATAAGTAAATTTCAAATTGATCTTCAAACTGCTTATAATGCATTTCGTTCAAATACTTGGCTATGATATTGAAGTGATGCATCTTCATAAATTTGAAATTCATGTTCAATGCTTTATATATGCTTTTGCTCAAGTATTTTGTCATCATCAAAAAGGGAGAGATTGTTGCTCCTTGAATTGATTTTGATGATTACAAAGCATTTGAGGGGGTTACTAATGATTTTGGCTTAAAAAAAGATTTATTATATTTCAGGGACAAAATCATAATTTTATCAAGTTCTGATTCGGAAGCCTCAAGAACAAGAGCAGAAGATTTGTAATCTATTGGAGGTAATTTCAATATTTTTGGATGTGTATTTTGAAAGAAAATCATGTTTATAAATTTGAGTCGACCCCATGAGTCGACTCATGTCAAAAGGGGCTGAACGGCGGCTGAATTTTTTGGCTGGCACACTCTGTGAGTCGATCCCTGTGTATGAGTCGATCCTATGAGTCGACTTCTGCTGCTGTGTAGGTCAAAATTATAGAACGTCATTTTCTGTTCTGTACCACAGAAGTCGATCCCATAAGTCAACTTATGAGCATGAGTCGATCCTATGAGTCGATCCCTGCGATGGAAAAATTCCGCAACGGCTAGTTTTCAGCTCATTTTGGCTGAATTTAATGCCCATTTAATGTGCTCTAACGGCTCTATTTCAGCCCAGATTACTCTCTACCATCATTTGAAGTTATAAAAGGCACTTAAAGGAGGGAATCAACAAGATTTTTGAAAAGATTCTTCAAGTATTCATTTCAACCCTAAGCAAGAGTCCTCCTAAAAGTTTAAGAAGCTTTTATTTCAAGTTCACCAACCCCTCAAGAGCTCATTCAAGTCTTCAACCATCTTGAGAAAAATCAGAAGAGCTTCGTTCTTATTGTGTAAAGTGTATTTAAAGCTTTATTTGCTCATTAAAGGAGCTACATCTGTATTTTCGTGCGATTAACTGTTATACTCTATTTTTGAGTTGATTTTTTATTTTGGAAGGGTTCTAAAACATAGAAAGGTTGATCCGAACCTTGAATCGGATTGTATTGGATTGGTTTGTACCTAAAAATAAGTGTTCTAGCTTGGAATAGCTAGAGTCGGAGGTTCCGACATTGTATTCGGTTTGAATATGGATTAGTGGATTTGAATTCTCAAGTAGGAGCTTGGAGAGTGGATGTAGGTGTAAGGTTGGCACCAAACCACTATAAATCTTTTTGTTTGTATTGTGCTTACTTGCTCTCCTTTTAAATTTTCTTATCTTTTTGCATTCTTGCATCCAACTTCTACACCTTGCTTTAATTTCACTCTCCATATTTATCCTGCTCATTGTTAAATAATCCTCATAGTTGTAAGTTATTTTTAAATTTTTAAAAACTCAATTCACCCCCCCTCTTGGATTGCATAGCTGGGCAACACTACTCTATATAAATATCCTCCTCAAGATATCCATTCAGGAAGACAGTTTTCACATCCATCTACCAAATCTCATAGTCATAAGCTGCTGCAATAGCAAGTAGTGTCTGAATGAATTTTAGTATGGTACTGACGAGAAGGTCTCCTAATAATCAACATCTTCACACTGACTATAATTTTTAGCCACAAGCATGGCTTTAAAGGTCTCCATCTTTCCATCCGAACCAATTTCTCTTAAAGATCTATTGACACCCAATATAAACTATTTCTGCTGGTGGATCTACTAAGGTCCAGACCTGGTTGGTATGCATTGAGTCAATCTCTGACCTTATCGCTTTCAATCATTTTTCAGAGTTGATGTCTGACATCGTCTCGTCATAGGTTTTAGAATCATCAACATGATCCATATCACCCATGAGGAATGTTTCCTCTACATTCTCTTCTAGCATACCCATATATTTTTTTGGAGGATGTATGATCCTACTAGATCTATGAGGTGAAATGGGTTCCTCAGGCTCAACGGCTCGTTGTTCTTCAAAGACACTCTCTTCGTGCTAAATTTTTCTCTCACTATCTCCATCCTGGATAAACTCTTTTTTCAAGAATTTGGCATACCGGCTCACAATTACATTGTGATCCTTCAAAAAATAAAAATAGTACCCCAAAGATTCTTTTGGGTACCCTATAAAATGAGTTTTCATAGACTTAGCCTCTAACTTCTCCGTCTGTTATCATTTAACATATACCGGATATTCTCAAATTCTGAAATAATCAAAATTCAGCTTCTTACCATGCCATATCTCATATAGAGTGGTAGTAACAGATTTAGAGAAAACCTTATTGATTAAGTAATTGGCAGTCATTAAGGCATGTCCCCAAAGAAATAAAGGAAGGTTGGTGAAGCTTATCATGGATCGGACCATATCCAATAGGATCCGATTTCTCTGTTCTGAAACTCCATTGAGCTGAGGTGTTCCAAGTGGAGTCCATTGAGAGACAATACCATTTTCTTTGAGATAACCAAAAATTTTTTCACTTAGATATTCTCCTCTTCGATCTGATCGAAGTACCTTGAATGATTTTTTAATTTACTTCTCTACCTCACATCTGAATTCTTTGAACCTTTCAAAGTCTTCAGATTTGTGTCTCATAAGAAACATATATCCATATCGAAAAAAATTATTGATAAAGATGATGAAGTAGAGATAACCTTTCTGATCAGTATATCAAATAGACCACACACATCAGTATGCACCAGAGCCAGTACCTCAGTGGTTCTTTCTCCATATCCTACAAAGGATAATTTGATCATTTTTTTTGAAGGCAGGACTCACAGACTAGAATTGACTTATCTGAGAATGAGTCTAAAAGACTATCTTTCACCAGTCTATTAATTCTTTCTTCTCCGATATTACCTAGCCTAAGGTACCACATGTATTTTAGGTTAACCTCACCTCTGGATCTCTTAGACCTAATGGCACTCACAATTTGCTCGAATAAATTGACTGACTCATCTGCATCAACATGTAAATGATAGAGACTGTTGATTAAAAGACCACATGCAACCCTTTTATTTTCAAAATAAATAGTGCAATGGTTTTTACTAAAACTGATTTCATAATCATCCTATGCTAAATACGAAATAGAAATCAAATTTTTGCTCGCATTAGGCACACAGTAACAATCCCTCAGCTCTAGACAAAAATCAGATGGTAGTTGAAAAGGATTTGCTCTTACGACTATAGCAGCAATATTTGCTCCATTGCCTATACGTAGGGTCATCTCCCTTAGCCTCAACCTTCTATATTCTTTAAAATCATGTATTGAAGTGCACAAGTGTACACTAGAACCAGAGTCTATTACCCAATTGGTAGTAAAAGAAATCGTTAGGTTAGTCTCCATCACGAGCAGTTCCGACATATCTTCTAAAGGTGTGTCCCTCAAACTCTTCAAAATCTCTATCAGCATTTTTTGGTCTAAGATACTACCTAGCTTTTTGAAACTTAAAACAACTTTGAAGTCTCTTAGCCAATCCTTACAATTGGAACCTGATATTGGTTGATTAAGATGCGAGTTAGACAATTAGAGATAGACAATTTTGTTCCAGATAGACTTTTGTAATTGATTATTAGTTTGTTTTAGAAATTTATTTTAAAAATAAACTTGCTCCCACTAAGTTATCGAAGCTCCCACTATTTCTGTGGATCCTAACACTTTTCAAATTAGGAAGCAGAAATCTCTTCATGAGTTAAGATTCTTAGTGGATACTGTGGTCCCATCGATTGGCACACCATCTCACCGATAGATCTTGGTGAATATGTCAACCAATAGGTGGACAACTCTTACCCAATGCTTCTCAAGTAAATTGCAGCAGACTTTGGATCTCTAAGTCCTGAGACCTTACCTGACAGATCTTGATCTCATTCCTTAGTTAAGTCAGATCCATCATTGAGCGCGAGTGAAACCGTCATTAGACCCTCACCTAATAGATCCTGGGCCCAACCCCATCTCCACCCTGCATTTAAAGTGGTTGCTTCTTCCTTGATGCAACTGAACCACTATATCCAGTCGAGAATAGTTAACATCGAAGAGGGCACGGTACTCTATAACAGTGAAAGATCCTTCGACTTAATATTATTGAGGAGATTTTAATTTAGGTATCTTCCTTAATTAGTCATAATGGTTATGACTAACCTAGTGACATGGCTAGCTAGAGTTCAACAAGTAACCTAATACAAAAACTAATCTTCCAAAATGATCAGGTAAGTTAAGATATATGGGGGTCCCCCCGTTGCTTTTTTTAGACATCAACAAATTGGTCAGGTCAGACAACGAAATCAATTAAAGAACCACCATCTATATACTTACCTTAGACACCAAATTGGTTGATTAGAATCGATCAGACTAGCCTATTAATTCAGGCTTGAACCACAGAGCTGAATTAGGTCTTAAGTTGATCGATAATATATGACTATTAATCGATTTAACCAAACTTACAACTATTTGGGTTGGTCATGAGCATATTTGATCCTCTCCTAACCAACATTTGATTCGATTTGATCAATTACTCAAACTAGACCTAATTGAGCTACCCACATCCTGAACCCATGTGTTATGAAAATGTCTTAGATCTTCAATTCTCAATTTTTAGATCTAATCGATTTCATATCTTAATTCTTAATTAAGTCCATAGGTCAAATCTGATGTTCAAATAATTTAGAACAAGATTACATCACATGCATAATTTTCTACTCACCTTCGAGTCAACTCGTCCTGAATTAGAGTCGACTTGTCATAGTCAGTCGGCTCGAGTCAAAATCGAGCTGGCTCCCTATGATGAATAGAGAACCTGCATGCCACAATCTGCTGATCTGAGTTGGCTCGTCACCAAACTGAGCCGACTTTATAGGGTATTGAGTCGACTCCAACAAGGAAGGAGTCGACTTGAACAAAATTTGAGTCAGCTCGACAAACGTACAGCAACGAGTTTCATAAAAATTTTCAATCCATGCATACAAATAATTCTAATTGAGATATTAAAATAATTTTAAAATCTAAACAACTAAATTATGCATCAAAACCTAGGATTTTTGGATCTAAGATTTTACAAAAAATAAATTTCAAATCTACAAACTATATATTGCATATATCATTTTAGATCTAAAACAAAACAATAAACATGTATCTAATATATGAATATTTTTTCTTTTGCGGTTCTTCTTCATGGGATGTAACCACATGGCATCCCTACACGTCATAAGAAAATTCATTAATTAGGCAAGAGAGAAACTTTAATCCCTGCTTCTTTTTATAATCGAACGGCCTGATGGTGAACCCACTCAGGGTACTTGGCTACTCAGACAATCAATTAAACTATATATCATATATATATATAAAAGAATAGGATTATCATTACATATTTCAAATTAGATCTGATCCAATCATTAAATCTAATTTTAGATCTAATCATGCATCTCATGCAATAATAGATCAAGTATACATCTAACGCATCAATTAAAAATCAGATTATAAATATGTAATATAAATCTAATCTAATTACATCACATGTAACATAGATCTATCATAACCTTTTACAAAACACATCACATGCATCCAATTAAAATCTGATTATAATCTCATGAATTACTTTAAATTTCAGATCTGATAATCAGATTTTTAGATCTGAAATCACATGTGAAATATCAACCTGTGGCTCTGATACTACTTGAAGGATGTCGCACATCCAATGTCATGCACGCAGAAATTTTTTTATGCAGATTTCTAACATTTAAAAATCAGAAATGCAGTGGTATTGAAATCATATACAAATCAAGCTATTTGATCTATGTAGCATGCATGTAGTAAATCTAATCTACTCTACATAGGATCGATCATATACTTGTAATACTAAAATTAAATTAGATTCTGTCTAAACACAAAATCGAGATCAGATCTTGATATCTTTGTGTGGATAGCAATCCACCACGATCGATGATTCGAATAATTCGATAAAGTCCTCGTCGAGCTGCACACATATCCAACTTCTATGGGTGTCAATGATGCCCTTCGAATCGAATCAGAGGTGGCATCTTCACTGGGGTGATAATGCCCTTGCAGAAGACCCTCCTGAAGGTTGATCTGATTTCTCCTTCAGATCTGGAACATTGTCTTAGATCTTAAAGAAGACTTGTAGGAGAATGATGAAGAGAGACTCTTCTCTCTTTTTCTCTCAAAAGCACGCATAAAAGAATCAGGAAAAATCTTAGGAGAAGAACCCTTCTTCTCCCTTCTTTTTTTTTTCTCACTTTTTCTCATGCCAAAAGGGTGTCGACTCCTCTTGTATTTTTTCTCATGCCCTCCATGCTATCTTTCATGGTGAGAAAGGTTTCTCATGGTGATTTTTTTTCTCTCTTTGTCACACAAAAGAGAGCTTCCTTTAATAGGTGGCGGCAAGGTGGTTAAGATAAGATCTTATCTCATCTAAATAAGGAATACAAATTTAAATGGAAACCACCCAAACTCTATCCTTAAGGGGCGTTGAGAGAGAGAGGCATGATCAGCCTTGTGCATGGAGAAGACTCAGGGAAAAAGAGAGGGCATGCGTGAGGTGTTGGCGTGGATATGGGGTGGCGCACAAGAAATAGAGTCCTTCACTAAATGGACTCTAGGGTTTCAATTTTATCTCAAACCAAATCAAGTTTGGTTTAGACCCAACTAACTAATTAAACCTAATTTAATTGGGTCCCATATTAGATTTAAATCTTAATCCAATTAAGATTTAATTGAACTCAGATTCTGATCAAATTAGAAATTAGTCTCCCTTGTTATTGAGTTATCTCATAACTCAATCAAGCTTGATCTAATCAAATCCAAATCAATCTAAACTGAATCCAATCTAATTAAACTTGATTTCATCCCTAATGCTCTATCAAATTGAACCAATTAGCAATTCAATTACTAATTAATCTTGTATAATTTACTAACTCTTAGCGAATTACTTTATTGCAACTCTTGCACTAGATTAATCATCAATCATATTAACGATCAGATCCAATAGTGATTTATAATCATTTGATCGATCATCTGATTGGATAAAGATCTCTTTTGTATGTGACCCCATAGATTCTATTCTGTCTGATAGTGAGATATACTGTGATTTGTATCACAATATCATCAAAACTTTTCAATGGATCGAACAATTCTAATTCTGTCCTTCAAGGATCATCGATCATCAAGATAACATCCGATGAGTCTCATAATCTACTAGTGATATCTAACAATATATAGTAGTAATCTAGTAGAATAAAAATATCGAATCTGTAGGTACAATTAATGTGTAGTCCAATTCTTCTGTCGTGAGTCCCGACAGAATGCAAGTCAAATATAACTCGTCAAACTCATTTGTCTGTCTTATATGAGATTCAATCGACTCGAGTCTATGTAAAATCTTATGAAAATTTTTTTTCATCATTCACCTACCATTGCCATGAATTTTAGGACTTAGTCTCATGATTCGTATAGGACCTCTCTCTGTCTATTAGAGTCAACAAATCCCATTTTAATGCACACCCTATTTCTATACTGGACCTACTATAGCCAGCATGCACCGTAAGATTTTGAATGGCTAGGTAACCAAATGATTGTACAGTCAAACTACAGCAACTCCACTGTGAACAGTCGAGGCACCTCAGGTCAAAGAACTATCTACACCACTGCAGCTATGAATAAGTCACTGATGAGTGGATAGCCATCCTAGTAACTTCTCGTGTTGGTTACACTCAGTACCAGTTATTCTCTAATAATCACTTGCACTTTCACTCCAGTGTCCCTACACTGCAAACTCGAGACTCATCTATCCAAAGCAAGCGATCTGTGTACCAGTCTATCTAAATTAATCATCATCTCCACGATGATCCTATGATCAAAAGTAATTTAGGAATTAACTACCAATGACACGTGCCTCAAATTCTCAACTCTTTGAGAATACGTGTCATCATCCGTTAATTCCTCGAACGATTTATAAATACAATTAAAGTATACATAATATGAATGAAAAAGTAATTCAAATTTTATTAATTTCAAAATTAATTATAAAATTATGCTTCAAAAGTATATATATGTCAGCCAATCTGACTTTTAGGACACACATCTAACAATATATTATAAGATGATTAATCATTGAAATTGAAGATATCGTAAAGTTTAATAACCAGTCATGGTTTCATGGTTTTGTTTTGTTATGCCGTCTACTATAATATGACCAAGTTTAATAATCCACAAAACTGTTTTCTCCAATGCCCACCTCATGACCCATGAATGCACCCTTACGTTCATGTGGGAATAGCGTGGATGGGGGAGCTCATGAAACCGTGAGGATGCGAGTGCTAAAGTAGGGCTTATTTTTATAAACATTTTGCACCCTATAATTGTCCACAAGTAGGGAGCAGTAAATGGCACCCGCTGAGAATGATTGTTCAATGGGACCTACAAATTTGCCAATGAGATCCCGCCACATCAACATGGAAGAAAAGTCCGACAGCAGCATTAAGCTTGTATGTATATATTTAATAAATAAATTAGATTCGGATATGAAGATATTGATTAGTTGATTAGAAGGGTTTGAATAATGTTGGTATTTTCTTAAGATCCTCACGACTCAAGCCAACATAGATCCGAACCCACTGCCACCCTTGCTCTTATAACCCAAAACATGAAAGCTAGGTCATAGGCATCCCAAATATAGGGATATTGAATGAGGCTTTACTTCTAAAATGGTGGTGGAAGTTATAAATGAAATAATGTAGGCTATGCTGATAAAGGATGCTACCATCCCATTCCTTGAACCATCTGTGAGGCATTGCATCACCATTTTGAAAAGGAGTATAGAGAGCGGAGGGTTCTATGGTCTGAGATATCCTGGATGGTTTCACAGGTATGCCTTCTCTCATTATCAGAGATTTCAACTGTATTATGGAGTTTCATGAGAAGTGGAGCGATAGATAGTTGGGGAACAGCATTGAATCTAGAGAATTCAAAGAATTAATAAGCAATGCAGATCTGATTGATCTTGGCTACTTCGGGCCCTGATTCATCTGGTGCAACAACCAACAAAGGATGGCTTGGGTCTGGAAGAGGATTGACAGGACACTTGCTTCAGCTGAGTGTCTTCATTGTTTCTCAGGGCATCAAGTCCAGCATCTCTCGAAGATTGTCTCGGATCACTGTCCAATCCTTATCACTATAGATGGCTTATGCATGCCCAAGAGCCCATTTCACTTTGAGAAGTTTTGGACTTTCTATCGTAGTTCGTGGGACCTGACTCGGGAGATGTGGAGGATGCCAATCCATGGAGATGTAAGATATCAGGTGTCTCGGAGGTTGGAGCTAACTGGGCACAGACTCCTTCGATGGAACCCCCTCGAGGTAGGAGACATTTTCAGAAATATTAAGGGGGTGGAGACGAACAATTCGGAGCTACAGATGAGCGAGGATCAAGAGGATGGTCTCTAAGAGCCTGACTTGAGGGAGCTCCATCACAAGCTCTTTATGCACTATTCATTACTCAGATGGCAGGAGACTTTATGGAGGTAGAAATCTAAGATCTAGTGAATCAGGGAGAGTGATCGTAACACTAGATTCTTTCACCAGTCCACTATGAACCGAAAATCTGCCAATCGGATCAGACAGTTATGAGAGAGTGACGATAGAATTGTAGATGATAGTGAGGGGATTAGGGAGCAGATCGTTTACTTCTTTAGGGATCGTTGGGCGGCATCTTTAGGCAATGATTTTCCTCTACAAAGAGCTCACCCTTTGACCAATATCTCGGATTAGGAGAATGAAGCCTTGTCTTATTCGATGTCTACCCAAGAGGTGCGTGGGGCCCTTTGATCTCTCGGAGAGTATAAGGCTCCCAGACCAGATGGCTTTCTCCCATTCTTTTTCTGTCGATATTGACCTATTATCAGAGGGGAGGTGGTGGAGACAGTGTAGTTAGTCTTCAAATCCAAGGACATTCCGGAGGAGTGGAAGAAGATGCTGATCACTCTTATCCCAAAGTGCCCTGATATATTGATCCCGGGGCACTTCAGGCTGATCAGTCTCTGCACTACCTTCTATAAGGTATGTGTCAGAGTCTTGGTTGGTCATCTGAAGCCGATTGTGCCTTATTTTATCAATTTGAAGCAGGATGCTTTTATTAGTGGCCAATGCATTACTGACAATATCCTGCTTATCCAAAAATTTATGCATGATCTTCGACGAGCACCTGGGCATCGCAGCTTCATGGTAATCAAGCTAGATCTGAGCGGACATATGATCAGATGAGCTGGTAGTTTCTTCGACGGATGCTTCAAGAGTTTGATTTTCAACGGAGATGGATTGATTGGATCATGGACTATATGGAGATCCCAAGCTTTGCTATTCTAATCAACGGTGTCCCGACGGAATACTTTCATTTTTTAGTTGGTCTCCGCTAAGGTTGCTCTCTCTCTACTTACCTATTCATTTTGTATGCTGATATCTTATCCCAACGCTAAGGTCCGTGGTTCAGGAGTCAGTGTTTGAGCCTTATTGGCCGCTCTTAGACTTCAGCCACTCTCACCTTTTTTTTTGCAGATGACTGCCTCCTCATTAGATGGGCCTCAATCCGAAATGTGGGATACTTTGCATCCATCATTGACATATATTGTCGGGCCTCGGGCCAACTGATGAACCTACAAAAATCCACTATTATTTTCAGTCCTAAGACGAAGTCTAGATGAAGCAAGTAATTCAGGAGAGGCTACAGATCCAGGAGCAGACTGGGATCTTGACCTATCTAGATATTCCCGTTAAGGGGCATCGACTTCAAAAGGTTGATTGCAAATCTATGGAGTAGCGGCTCTAGGACCGTCTTGAGGGGTGGCAAGCTAATGCCCTCTCCATGATGGATAGGACGATTCTTGTGAGATCGATACCCAATTCCATCCCAATGTACCTACTGGTAGACACTATAGTATCGACTTCTTGTCTTAGAGGACTGGAAAAGCAGTTCCAAAGCTTCTTGTGGGGGTCAGAACATGATGGTCATGGGGTCTACTTACTGTCTTTGGAGACGATCTGCCAGCCTTTAAGGGATAGAGATCTAGAGATTCAGTTTCTGTTGGTTAGGAGGGAGGCTATGATCGTCAGACATACAGCTAGATTCATTATCCAATCTAATTGCTTGTGAAGCACAGTGATGAGGGCTCGGTATGGGATGTGGAGTTAGAGATCCCAAATCAGACCTTCTAGGGCTACTCCTTCTAGAAGGAGATATGCACTTGTGGGCCTGTGTTTTACCTCAGATCAAATGGTTGATTGGGGAGGAGACTTTAGTGGATGTAACTCATGATATCTGAATTTTCGGCCTTTCTCTTACTGGCTGACTTTTATCAATACCGAGGTGGGTGGTGAGCTGTGTGCATGTGATTTGATTGCTGCTGATGGTAGAGGTTGGACAGCTCAGGAGATTCTTCATCTATTTGGAAGACCACTTGCTGATTGGATTCTAGTCATCCCGATTCCTATTCATCATACTTAGGATTTGAGGGTGTGGGGTCGATCTTATTGCCTTACAGTCCTCTTAAGGGAGTTGTCTGGGATGTGTAGACCGACATCGAATAGAAGGATCGAGGCTCTTTGGATTTGGAGAGCGGCCATCTATCCTAGAGTAAGATTTTTTCTCCGAAAGCTTATTTGGAACCGGCTCCCAACCGTACGCTGCTCAAGGATAGGGGTATGGGCTTTCGATCTCGTGCCTGATGTGCAGGTTGGAGGATGAGTCCATGGTGCATGCCATGCTGTAGTGCCCTAGAGCGAGGGTGATCTGGAGACACGTGGGCGGGCAGCCTTGGGAGACGAGAGGTGATTCTTAGTTAGAGCCCTTTCTAAGCATAGTCCGACAGAGTATGATTGAGAGGATGACCTCTACTTAGAAGAGTCGGATGGTTTATCTCGCTTATCAGATCTGATTTTTCAAAAATAGCTTAGTTTTCTAAAACGAGATGGTACCTGCTCACCGGATACTGGAGAGAGCTACCTACTTGGTTGCCGAGTATTATCAGTTCGATGCTGTAGACCCATCCCTTGACATCCTCGATACCTGGGACTCGTGTGCTGCTCCTACAGCGACCTGTAGGGTTATCTTTATTTCTGGAAAGGCCCTTCCTTCAAAATTTATTAAGGTAAGTTTTGACGGCAGTACAGAGATGGTAGGGGCGGTGCAGGTTTCATTATCCAAAACCTTGATGCTAGGTTGTTGGCTGCAGAGGCTCTCATCTTATTGAGCCTTCAGTCTCGAATGCAGAACTGCATGCCACTTGGACAAACATCATTTACGTCAGATCGGAGCTGTGGGCAGAGAGGATTTTATTGAGAATGATTCTGCTATTATCATTGGCTAGATCCGAGATAACTCGAAGCAACTTGAGGTACATCCTCTCCTTCATAATACTTAGGCTGTGATTCATCACTGTGCTACATTATTGATCCATCATGTTTATCGGAAGGCAAATAGTGCGACAACTGGATTATATCATTTGTCACATAACACTCCGAAGACTAAATCTGAAGATAAGGAGATCTTTGTCCGTCCGATCTACGAAATATTTTATATCTTAATTTGATAGATTGCCCTCATTCCAAAATGGTATGACCATCTGTTTGTATCAAAAAAAAAAAAATACCAACCATACAGAGCTGACGACTTTCAGTGCAGATCAGATGATTTAGGCTAGTCAAGGGAGGGAGCAGTCCAAACCCTCTCCACAGATGTCCTCGCTCGCTATAATCCCACCCCCACCCAAACCACCTTTGTAAATATTTAAGCAGTATCTAATATATTTACAGGGGTAGTACCTTACTCCCTTCGATTCTCTCCAAAAAAATTGTGCAATAATATCAGAGATTAGCTTTCTGACAGTGTAGCCTCCACAAACATTTGAGTTACCAAGAAAACAAGGTAGCCCGCCTCCAGCCAATTTACAACCGAAAGTTAACGATTATTTGGCGCAATTTTTCCACCATAGTTGGACCATTGTTACTTAGAAGATTTGTGGCTAGGGAAAAATCTGATTTTGGTTGATAAATTTATATGTTACATGGAACAATCACTAACCGATATTTACAGTAATCAAAAATTTTTCCACCAAAAGCACAAATGTTTTACCCCACTATTTCCTGCTTTTGATCAAAAAAAATATATTTTTAATACAATATAAACATACAATCAGTATGGACCTGATTTCTCACCCAGTGATTGATCAGGTATTGTTGAGTAGGGAAAATCAGATCCATCAATAAATTATTAAATATGTTTTATATATGCATAAGTTGTCCAATGTTTAAAATCTTAAAATCAATATCTATTTCTCTGGATCGGAATCAAACCATGTCCTCCAATTTAGCAGATTACTCAATGTTATATAACACTACAAAGCCACACAGCAGTGATAAAGGCAACGCATGACACAGATCAGATAATGAGTTCGCATGGAATATTTGGTGGTAACAGATTCCCAGAATGATAGAGTTTTGAGAAATTCAATCACTGCATCACTTGCTACTAATCAGTACAAATCCTTCTTGAATTTGTCACAGATCATGTGAATGACGAATTTTTACCCAAGTACCTGTTTGCTTTATCCGTTAAAATTCCCCTCCGGAGGCTGAAAATCTAAGACAAACATTCAATTTCAACTTCATAAATCAACTAGAAAAATTTAATTCCACCAATGAGCATATTTTTGTCATCTAATCACTAATGAGCAAATAGATGACAGTAATTACAAAATATTAAATATTAAATATAGAATTATCCAAAGAGACAATTGTACCGAAATGTAACTCATGATGGTAATTGGCTCGAGCATAAAGTGGAACAGGTGAAGAATTGAATTAGTCACACATGTTATTGAGAGAGCTGCTCGAGTTCTCAAGGATGTCAAGACAGGAAGCTCAGCAATTTGTTGATCCCCTCAATCTATGGAAACCACCATATCATGTTGATGCTCTGCTGTGATACCATATTTTCTGACATACACCCTGAAAAATCTATTATAAGCTAGTAAATTAATTAGGAAGTAATCTAAATCTAAACAAAGATAGTAGGAACAAAAACTCATGTAAGATTGAATTCTGCAGCTAAAACACTAAATTTTACGGGATCAAGAAAATGCCAACAAATAACACTTGATGAAATAACTCTATTGTTTCTGTTTTACTGCAAGTATATGCTACATAAAATAGGAAATACTGATAATCTTACATATTAATACTACTGTAGAAATTTTTCATGTTAGCTATTGCAAAAGCTTGTGGAAGAACAGAAACTCCAGCGAATCCATATAGCTAGTCAAGAAGAATCATATATAAGAATTGGAAAAGTTCTCCCTGCTTTTGCCAGACACAGGAGGCATGCCCGTCACAGCTTATATACTGTTCTCAAGTGCAAAGGCAAAAGCATGTCTGTCACATCTTGAGGGCCAAAAATGTAAACTGCAGGTATGTGCCACAGTGGAGGTTCTAATAACCTACTTTCCCTCTAATATTTAATTTATTTCCCACCAATGTAACCAATTTAATCAGGCATACAGGTTGCATGCGTGTGTATTATGGATTAGATATAATGTATAAGGTCTAATGACCCTTTTTCTATTTACATCGGTCACCCAATTTAGGGTCCACATAGAAAAAATGACCAGAAAAGGAGTCATCTTAGAAACCAAGGGAGTTCTAGTCTATCAGACTTCACCAGTTCCAAATGATACATGTATTCAAGCAAAGGCCAATAAAAGAATAAGAAAGTGCAAAATTTCTTAGGGTGCTCCCAGTATAAGGTGATTCAGGTTCAGTTCAGTTGATGATCTGTGATATACAAAACAAAAGAGCTTTTCTTATAGCGAATGAAACATTTAATGAACTAGGATTTCAACATTATAAGACCACCTCTAACTTAAAAAGGGGTGGATAGGCATGTGGTACACGTTGGAGATGTTGCACCTTATCATGCAAATACTAGCTTCTTTATTTTATACTTAAACATTTAGTTATAAGGTATAATCATCATGCCTGGAATTACAAAAAAATTAAAGAAAAAGCAAATTAATCATAATCAATAAAATTTTCAGTTGTACTAGCTTTCTCAAGAATATTTGCATCTCAATTAGTGTTCTAAAGCCTGGTTGACTCATTCAAGTTAAGCTGTCCAACTTATCATCTTTTAGCTTTATGGGTCAAATTAAACCAAAGCTCAAAAATTACCAAAACACATTCAACTCAATGACCCAAATGACAGAAGCAAAGACTGTCCAGCGGAAAGGAGTTTGACTCAGCATGTTCAACTCTCAAGTGAAAGAGAAGGATTTGAGGCTAGATCAACAAGATTCAAGCACATGGCTAATACCAGTAGATTCAAGGCAGCATAGCCAGATCCAGCAGGACTCAAGGTGGCATGCAACCAGATGTAGCGGCCTTCAAAGCAAGGTGGGCAAATCCAATGGGATTTGAGGCTAGGAGACAATATTCAGGCAAGAACCATGGTCAAGCAATGAGATTTGCCTGGAATCGAGGGAAGGCGAGACATCCAGTCGGAACTAAGGTAAGAAGATTGAGATTCAGTGGATTCAGGGTGAGGCAGTGCATCCAAAAAAGGGTAAGTTCAATCTGTGACCTAGGAAGGTGAAAGAATAATAGAAAAACCACCTTAGGCAGGAATTTGAGAAATCTACGGAATGGGTTGGTCCAAGTATACAGAAACTTGAAAAGAGGATAATTGATCAATCAAACCACAGGACAACATTGGTTGAACCACTAAGAACTGAGAATTGGTGACCCAGACACCATGATGGTTCAACCCAAGTCACGATATTCAAACTACTAATCTAAATTGCCTTTCTCAAAGTTTTCGATCTTTTTCCTTTCGTTGCACCATATCTACAAAATATACATACATATATATATATATATACATATATGTATATATGTATTGAAACACGTAAGTGTGCATGTATGTATATATGCATATATGTATATATGCGCATATATAGGGACACTACTCAATTAGCATGTACTAGTGGGTGATTGGGAAAAAATGTTCTTTGCCACATACTCATTCCTCCATGATCTCCATGATAGAAATACAATGGACAATAGGCATTTTGACAAACACAACATGGGTGGCATGAAATATTAATACTAATGATAAATGCATGCTTAATTGATATACCATTTGAAGATTGGATAGCTCCACAACAAAAATTGGATGGACCATTCACATAAACACATGGATGGCATGCATAGTATGGTTCCAGTAAAACCAAGAAGCTAAAAAAAATGTGGCAAACCTATTTACGCCTAAAAAAATATTCAGTTCATGATCGATATTTGGAACCCCAAGTTAATTGAGCTGCTCCTGTGGTGAATGATTTAAATTACTTCTCTAATGCTCAAACAACTTTATTTGCAGGTAGAAACAAGTCAACAACCAATAGAAAAGCAAATCCCTTCGGGATAGTGAAAGAGATACATTTCAGCATGGGAGACCTAGAGTCCCTAAGTGGCAAAGACTTGATTAGCAGAGATGAGAAGAGCATGAAATGCAAGAAGGAGAGGACCATGAGATGGAAACAGTTGTCCACAAAATAGTTTGCTTAGACATGTGAAATTTGTGGAGCCCACTACCATTCAAGTCAGACAACCTAACTGAACCCAGTCATGGTGAGAACAATTTGATTTGCATGGGCTGTAATTAGTGGCCCAACATAAGGGACCAGTAATTGAAAACAAACATCGGCCTTGGATGCATCCAAGTCACCAAAAGGCAAGAAGGCCCATGTGTAGAACCAGCAATATCCAAATTCACCCAAATCAGGTAGTTCTACCTATACCAAACCAAAACGACATCAAGTCGGGACAGTTCAGCATTGTGGATCGGTTCGGTTAGACAACTCCACCGATTCGAGGGTTTGAGACCCTTTGTGGGAACTTTCACTCTCACTTTCCCTCTCCACTGGATGGCTGCTTGCTCTCTTCTTCCTCAATGCTATGATGCCATCGGCTAGCAAGCCTCCCCCCCACTCTCTTGCTCACTCTCCCGTCCATGTCATGATGCCATCAGCTGGTAAGCCTCCCCCCTCTCTCTTTCGATCGGATGCTTGCTCTCTATGTCCCTCTTCTTTGACATTGCAACGCCATCAGCTGGTAAGCCTCCCCGCCCCCGGCCCCCCCTCCTCTCTCTCCCTCTTCCTCCCATAGTTTAGAATGTCTTGGTGCCATAAGGCACTTTCTAGTACCATACCGAACCAATCGCTAGCTAGTAGAGCCTCGGTACCAGTCCAACAGACCTTGTGTAGGAACTACGGCCAAAGTTCAACTATCATCTATAGATGATGCCACAATTTTGATGGATTTACATACCATTCATAAAAAACATTTCTTTCCCTTGATAGAAGAAGTTTGACTTTAAACCCAATGTGATAAGAGTCATGCATATCACTTTATCCAATGACATCCATGACCATACCATGACCGCTAATCAAATGCTCCATCATGCATTTTAATACATCAATTGTGCCATAGTACTTCTATAGATGATGGCCCATGAGGTCATCATTCTTGATCGCACCAACAAATTTACTACCTATGTTTTCCCTACCATATGATTCTATTTGTTTTTTTAGAATATAACAATCATCAATGATCATGATTAACCATTACTCCATTATATAATGGGCGACATGGTAAAATAATAATTAACTAATTATTGTTGCTTAAGCGCCTAGTACATATAACTTAATAGGGAGGCCCCAAAATTATTATAATAGTCACTGTATCAATTCATTTAATATTGTGTAAGTAAAAAAATGATCTCAATAAGAAAACTAATTTTTAATGTTTCTGTTTTGGAGAGGAATAATACCATTCTTCTCATATTCTAGCTGGAAGTTGGGATTGAAAAAATTGGATCCACAAGCAAGTTTGGAAAATATAAAAGAAAAAGGAAGCATATAAAATACAGCCCAACTGCTACAGTTTTCATAAGAAACATCAAAACAAAAGGAAAAATAGGTAGGTCAATTTAAATATTTCAAGTTCATCCATAGTTTTTTTTTGCCATGATCTGCTATAAGAGCTGCTACTTCCGAAACGTCTAATGGCTGTTACATTTCATTATAAGAGATTATGTGGTTCGATGGTGTTGAGTTGATTTAAACACCCAGAAGAGAGACTCAGTTGTCCAACTAACTTTTTTCTCCATGCCCCAGAAGTGGAGACTAAATAGCCATATCACAAAGAGTTGTGTCTGAGCAATACTGAGAGATGAGTACACCTGGGACTCATTGATGGTCAACAACATGGAGTTTTCTTTGTTCATCATGTGGTTTATTATTGGGAAAAAAATTATAGTCGTCTGTGCCCACTGGAACTCAACCATTAGTGGCAGGTCCCCCCCTAGATTCAACAATCAAAGACACGTGGCAGAGCAATCTACAAAGTATGATAGCATTCAATCCCTCATTTGTTACCTGTTCTGAAAATTGGTACAATGGGGGGCCCTTCCAATGGGTCCCACTGTAGTCCTCAAAGCATGGGCTAGTAGGTGTTTGAGGTTGAGGTGAGAAGAAAGCCACCGATTAGCGGCTCTTATACTAGGTTATAGATACACCCACACATCATTCCAGATATCACACTAAGTGGTAGCCACTGCCAAGCCAAAAGGCTTGAATGTGAACATTTCTAATCCATTTGGACATACAAGACAGGTTGGTAGCTTTTATATTAGGTTATATTCAACATAATTAAACTGCTGAATAGAGGACAATCCAAGGTTTTGCTCCTTGTCATTTATGTTTGATCTATGTTGATGATACCTGTGGCATGCTAGTTGGACCATCTAGGGTGACTATTGATGTTTTGTTGTCTTCATTTTCTTTTAACTTTCATTAGGATAATTTAAGTTGCAACATATCCATATTTAGGAAGCTTAGTGCTTCTCTGACCACGATATGTTTTTCAGTGTTTCAAAATTTTATTTTGACTATAAATAAACATCTTATTTTTGTGGACATGAAAGAGTCCTCAAGTTATGAAGTATTTAAGAATAATCTTGGAGTTTTCTATATATGGTTCCATGAGAATCAAACGTTGATTGTTAAGTTACGACAGATCATGCTTTCTTTTGTTATGAAAAGATAGTGTGTGTGGGACAAGAATAAAGTCGACTCCATAAATAGAATGTCCTACCTCATCTGGTAGTGATATCACATTATACAATAATAAATTTTCAGATTCCTTTTTCCTCAAACAAAACACCAGTAAAAGGCATTATGTTTTCAGTGATGTGATTTTTATATATTTTATGTTTCAAAAAGATCATAGGAGGTTAATTTGACTCAATTGAAGCGTTATTCCTCAAATCTACCATTTCCCTTGATTTATTTTCTTCCAGGTTTTTCAGTATGAAATTCTTCTTCAAAGAGGAGGATTGGCGCAGGAAAGCAGAGATATCAATGCTGTTTTTATAATTTTAACAGCCTTCTTGAGCAAGAAATCTGGTTATAATTCCAGTTAGGCTTAACAAGCTAAATATAGTTGAATATACTATGGTAAAACTATTTCCATATCATTGAAGTTGCCATCATCCAATGAAAATTCAGGATAAACTCGAACATGATCATCCTACTGTCATGAAAGATATATGCCTAGGCTTAAAAAGTATCCGAATCTCTCTGTGTGGGGCCTAATCACATGCTTGGCCACTACAGGTTGCTGTTGCCTGGTGAGGGACCAAGCAGCCTGACTAGGACCAGGTGGGCTGTCTGTGGCATATACTACAGTGCAGGTTTTCTGAGAGAAAGGAAGGAAGACCCGCCTGAACTGTAATTATCCAGATCCAAATTTTCAGGGATGCACCACCAGAACCTGTAGTTGCTAAGCCAAGAATTGTTACCACTAATTCACACAATACAGTGCACATTGCGTTTTAGTTACAGCTACAAGTCTCATACATTCTTCATTAGCTGTTTATTTTCAAGTTTATACTAATTTTTCATTATTCAGTACAAATTCTTGTTGCATTTACTTTAAACTGTCGAGAACTGCACCAGATGACCACTACATATTATATTCCATAAATTGTAGGAAGATTGCAATATACTTCTCAATATATCATGTGTCACTAAAACAGGCTTTTAAATATTATACTAGTGTTTCTTTAACCTGGCCTCTATATTTTGTAATGCCAGCAACAAAGACGTTTCCTTGAGTTTCTCTATCCCATTTCAGCAGATGTCCACATGACATTTGCTTCATTCATGCATGTTTCAATAAATATCTAACAGCTATTAAAAATACAAAAGGTCTCTTAATATGTTCCCTCCCAAAAGGGGGGGAAAAAAAAAATCTAAGCGCACCATCTGCTTTTTTTTTTTTTTTTTGCAAGTTCATAAAATGAAAAAATTGATACAAACCTGAAATGACAGTGCTAGTAGTAACATAGAAGCGCAAAACCAAGGCAGAGAGAAAAATATAGGTTTGACATACCTTTAGAAAGCTTGACAGCATGACAAAATGATCAAGAGTATGTACAGCAGAGAAATATCAGGTGGAGAATCATTTCCTCCTCTTCCTTCCTTTTCCTAATTGTCCAGATTTGAAAGCATGCTCTTGTTCTTGAAGGAAGGCCATTGCCTTCCCATACCTCTCCGCTCTTTCCTCTTCCTCCAACATCCTATCTCTCTCTTTCAATTCAAATATGAAATGATTATCTTTACGTAGTTCACGTACTGCTCCTTTCTTTTCACTCTTTAATCGTTTTTTCATCTTTTTTCTCTCTGCTCTTTCTCGGTCTGGATCATAATCTCTACCCTTGACAAAGCTGCACAATGTTTCCAAAAAGGAAGAAGTCAACAAATTGCAGCTTAGGCAAATAATAACAGCTTTAGAAAACTAAAGTAAAACTTCTATTTCTAATTTATATATGTAATTTTTTTTGGCAGTGCTATATTGAATTCAGAGAAAGTATGAAGGACCTATTTGGATGCCTGAGCACTCTATACTAATGATATTTCCCAATGAGGTGACAAGGGATCGAGAAAGGACATGGGAAGATGGGGAAATCCGAGAGGATGGGAGGAGATCGTAATTTTTACTATTCCTAGATAATATGGATATTATAAATCATTTTTTAAGATGCATTCAAGTATCATTAAGATGTGTGGATGAGGGAACCAATGGCCTCATCTCAATTATCCCGTTTCTTGATTTCTAATCCTTGTCTATGCGGCATGCTTGCTTTTGTGGGGCATATCCTACGGATGGGGTTGCTGGGCATCCACACAAAACCTCAGCTTTACAAAACCCTATTAGAACCAATACAAACTACAAATGCCCTTCTGAAAAGTATCCACCTATATTTAAACAACTCAGTGCAAATAAGATTCAAATTGTAGCCCTTTCTAACAAATGAAATAAATAATAAACTGTGTATCAACAATGGGGGAAAATATTAGTTTTAAGAAAAGTGAATACTTCTCCTCAAATTTTGGATTCAACAATTTGATTGGCACTGGCTTTTGCTTCCGCATTTGCAGTGGTTGCCTCAGCACGTGATGTTCATCAGTTTTCTTCTTAATTAAGTCGATAATATCTTCCATGTTGCCTCGTAACATGCCTGGTAACTTAGCTTTCTGGAGCAATTCATGCAGCAATGCAGAAATTGGCAGGAATATTTCTGGAAAGGAGCTTAATTCTTCATATATGTTGATAAAGCCTTTCAATGTTTCAGCCACAGACAGTAGCATACTGGCCCTGTCATTAGAAAGACATTGGGAGGGGGGTGGAATCAAAACAGGAACATGCTTACAAAGGTTATGCATCTATTCTGACTACTAGAATTATGGACTTACTTGAAGTTATCAGAGGCAAAAAAAGGAGAGTCAGCTTGCTTGTCCATGACCTTGAGGAAATCAATGGGATGTACACTACACACTTGATCACGGATACTGAGCCAGGGTTTCAGTCCTTTAATTTCCTTAAGATGGATGAACTGCTTAATAAAAGAAACACATCCTTTACTTTAGCATCTATAAAGAAAACACCCTAATAATATCCTACTTGCCCAGTAGAAAATTCGTTAGTTCAAGTAAAATATTGCAAACTGCGACATATACCTGAGAATGATGTTGCAGCCCAGACTCTAACCCTATAGAAGACATTAGGAGAGTTTGCAGAAAGACTATAGCCTCAGGGCAGAACTTTCGAGATTGCTTAGTAACCTATACAAGAAATTATGTCAATTAACAACTACTAAATGTACAGTTTAAAATAATCATTCAAGAATGGACAAAGAAATGGGATATGGAAACAAAAAGATAGAAATATGCCAATGCAACACATCTGGAAAAAATTAGATATGACATGGCCGGTTACAACAATAAATCAATAATATAACTTTTCTTTACATGCATGTAAAAAGCATTAGTAGAATATATTGAACACAACGAGTTACGAGAATAACATACTCCATATTCCATTATCATATGATAAAATCAATATCCACAAACTCCATTGAGTCATCATTCAAATCCATAGACCACAGTCTATACCAGACAACAATATCAACATCACAAAATTTTAAATTAACCATCGAACTTATCAACAATTAAAGGTTGACATTCACCAAAGAGGAAAAAAGGCCTTTCCCCCCTCCTGCACTGTACTTGGAAAGCATCCCAAATGTACTCAAAAATTTTCTGGAGCCTATTTCCATTTCAAAAAATTATGATACTTAAGACAAGTGTCCAACACATCCTAGGTGTATTCAATGCATAAGGACGAACACCATGTAATCTGAGACCACCTGTATATCCTAGAATATAATGAACTAACCACAAAACGATGAACTGACATTAGTGACTCCGAAATTTATATAGCCATAGTATCTTCCAAGGCCAGGTCATTGGCCAGTGAGATAAGGCTCTAGGCAGACAACTTTTGTTTTTTCAGCAAGTCTAGGCATACTACTTGAAAATATTTGCTCACAAGGAAAAATGGCATTGGCTCTGATAAAAACTTACCGAGAACACCATGGAACACAAAAATGATCCAATAGCAACATCTCTACCAGATTCTATGGGACAACGCATCAGATACTCGCACATCAATAGGAGTGCAGGTGTCATAACAACATGGCGGAGGTCAGAACATGGAAATATCAGCGACCACAATCTCAACAGAAGCAAAGTCTTTAAAGTTGGCCAGCTGCTTTTCCCTGATAAGATATCACCCAAAAAGAAAACATAACCATAACCATCCAGCTATATCACAATGGTTTGGTGTCAGCAAGAGATTTAAGACCAATGACAATATGACATAAATAATAACTTAGATTAAGGCTAAACCATGAGAGCTCAAATGCTCCTCTGGATACAACTTATAATTTCATAAGAATAAATACAAAAGTGTTGTCCTCCAAACCTGGGATTTTGATATCGTCACAGAATCGAGTCCGGACGTGTATTAGCCGTTGCCTGGCACAAATCGCCGCAAAATATGGAGTCTCTGCACTCATCTCTATTAATGGTCTAACAAGTGACTTGATTATCTTGATGTTTAAAGGACTTCGGGTAGCTAAGACTGCAAAATACTGCAAGAGAACACCATAAAAAACCTGCAAAAAAAAAAAAGGTGAAAAAATGCATGTTGACTCACAAAGACAATGTAGTCTTTCCAAGATCCCAAAAATATCTTATGGAGGAAAAGATAACAAAATTACTTGTTATACAGCAATAGAAACATACTTGCATCTTCTTCCGGTTTTCTGCTGCAAGTCTAATGGAATTGCATGCTCGAATTCGATTAATAGCCTCAACTACTTCAGTATCTGAACGGTTGTCCAGCAATGAACATAACTCTGTCAGGTTGTTTGGAGCTTCAATCACAAACGGAAGTGCCTCCGGTCCGGTTGGAGTCAGTTTGTCCATAGCACTAAACTTATGAGATTTTAATGAATCTTGTTTCTGCATGTCCATGCTCATTTTGTTATTGACGTCCATATCTCCCTCATCAGGGCCCTCTGCTTCTTCTCCATCCAAATCCAGATCATCATCATCGCTTTGCTCCCAATCTTTCATGGTGGACATACTTCTAAAGTCATTACCACTGGTGTCATTCTCATCACTTTCACCATCATCATCATCATCATCATCATCATCACTTCCTTCTTGGTCATTGCTTTCCGAATCCACGGAGTTCACTTCATTTTGGTCATGATCATCCACATCCTGATTTTCATAAATATCATTGACCCACCCACTTTTATTTGCAACACTCTCATCCATTGAAAAGGAGTCTCCAAGGTCATCACCAGAAACAGCTCTGAAATTCTTCAATGCCGGTTCATGGCTATTGTCACCACCATCACTGTCTTCATCAGAGGTATCATCAGTAGCAAGCATTCTTTTTTGACGTTCCTCCTAGGAAATATGAAAATATAACTTGAAATTGACGAATCTTAAGCATGTATCTAACATGTCGCAACAATTGTTTGTTCAAAGAACATAGCTGCAACTTAATGCACTACTATAGATAAGACAGCATATGCAAACCTCCAGTTTTTCAAGCCGTTCTCTTTCTTCTTGGGCTATTTCTTCTGAAGTCTTTGTCCTGTCTGATGGCTGAGCTCGCCTGTCCAATACCAGCTCTTTGACAAGTTTATCATAAGAATCAGGTTGTTCCTGCAGACAATAACAGAACAGATTGACAAAAGATACAAGTACGAATATAGATAAAAGATAAAGTTGGTCATAACCCGTTAATGGAAAAAATAAAAGATTTTCGAGTTAAAAATAATATAGCTGGGTTTCTTTTTGCCTACTACAATTGAAAAACAACTAAGGAGGGTGCAGAAGGCAGCTTTAGCATATAAGAAGATAGTACCACATAAATTATTAAACTGCAATTGTCTTCTGCTAGCAAGATTACAGTATTTTTGCCAACAGAACTGCAACATTTTGAAGAGTTACTGCATAAGCTAACCCAATATATATTAACATCAAAGTAACATAGTGCTTTCATGAGTTAAAGGCTTCCATGAATCCCACAATAGATGTGCCATGCAGCAATCCCACCACTGACACAAAATTGCAAAGCAACCAAACGCACAGAAAAAAGCACATAGAATATCGCATGAAAAAGTGTTCCTCGATAGCAAATTGGGGCCAATTTTATCAGCCTGAATCATCAAGGAATTCATCTTTCCATTAATGTTTAGCAAATGATGAAGTTTTAACTTAAACAACCATTAAGAATATACTTCTAAAATAATACATGATAACAAAATAAAGAAAATGCTTCTTAGTAAAAGCTAGATTTGCAGTTTTACCAACTATTCTAAAACATATAAAGTAAGAATATACTTCTTAGAAACAGTCATAGGGTCTGCTTACCTTTTTAACGGAAGATTCTTTGTCTGCTGAACCAGAAGATGCTTTAGAAGACTGTATTCCATCACTCTTATTCAGCAGAGCCTTTAGAGCATTCATCTTACTTGGCTGCGTTAGAGACAGTAGAGCATCTGTTTGGGCCAAGGATGTGAAGTCTTTATCTAGCTTTTCCATTAGATGTTCATCTTCTTCCCTATCCTTTGCTTTTTGTGCCTGCAGAAAGAACAACATGTAAGAACCCATGACCTAATTTGGCTTTGATTTATGAAAAGCTCATTAAAGTCCTATATTCTGTTAACACCACCATTAAATGTGTATTTACGGCTTGCCTGCAACTTTGAACAATATTTAGTTCAATGGCATGTTCATTTCACTAAACAAAAGTTACATGTTTGACAGCTAACAAGGACAAGCACATACATAGACATGTATATGCGACTCAGGCCAGATAACTATAAATATTTAAATAAGCCCCTCGTGTATGCCTGCATGCAAATAAACATAGCAACCTAATGTCACACCGGTTACTGAAGCATCTACTTTAAATACATGGATTGTTGTATATGTTCTCCAGATTTAAAGATTAGTAAAGAGACAAATGAAAATCTTTCAAATGATACTCAAAAGATGATTAGCTAATTGACTCAGACAATGGCAACACCACTAAGAAGTTACTTTTATCAATGCCCACAGCTTCCACAGGGTATCCCAAACTTCCAAGCAAACAGAATGTGCATAATGTGGCTTGCAGTTTCACCAAATACTGGCTGAAGAAAAGCATGGGGCTTAAGGTCAAATTCAATGGCGTACTGCAAGATTGCTTCACCATTTTCCTACATAATATTGAATTTTTATTGATGCCCGATCATATTGAACTTGTGCAAAGTTTCCACATTGCTGACAAGTAGAAAAGGTAGCTTAAGGAATATAAAGATAGGAAGAATATAGTAGCTGCATTTGATACAGGCTTCAGCTCATGTATGGCTCAAGGGAGATTCCTCTGCTATCATCTCATGGGTGGGAAATCAGATATCCTCTACCTCTCATCCTATTTAGTTGATATCTGGAAGATCATGGGAAATGCCAACTGTAGCCTGGCCTTGCATGTCTACAAAGAAGGAACTCACCAATTTCCTTGCAAGCTTTACTTGTTCTCTGGAACACAATAAGATCTGAATGTCAATGCACCCATGTGAACCCAATGGCCTTATTTAAGCTGATGCTGTTATAGGATCTTGTTTAAGAATGTAAACCGGACCTTGGTTCCCTTCTAGCCTATACCTTCACCACTTGCAGTAACCAGTGCAGCATATACTACACAAAGTTTCAAGCACATTGGAAGTTCACCCTCACTTTTGAGTAGATACAACTAGTATTCAGGGATTCATGAGGTGGTTGTCTAAGAACCTCTATATATTGTGCAGCCATTAGGTTGACGTTATTAAAATAAAATTAGTTTAAAAAGAAAAAAGAACACAACAGCAAAGTTCGAGTGAATGAACCATGATTTCACTAAAGAAGGTAACAGAGGGAGTAAAAAGAAATTTTAGCTTTCAAAGTGAAGACTCATTGCCCCAAAACTTTGCAATAAGAAACAGATTCTAGCTATAGCCAATTCCATCTTGTATAACAGCACTTTATGGAAATTATAGCAGTATTTGCTTCAGCATTTAGCACACAAATTTAAGCTTTTGTTGACACAAGTCAAACATCTTGAGGAGCATCTGAGCAAATATGAACTGCTAAGGACCCTATGCAAATTTGATCTGACTAATGAATCTAAGACATCAATCACAGACATAATAAATCTTTAGCAGATTCCTGACATATATAAAAAAAATAACAGAATATAGTGAGGACTAAATAATTAGAGAAGCAACAGAATGGCTCAGTGAGACACTACCTTGTAATATTTGCTCTTTGAAATTATCTCCAACATTACTTGCTTCTTGCTTTTATAGGTCTGCCAGCACAGAACCATGACACAGTGAGGAACTAAAACTGCCGTATAATGGGTAAGAAAAGTTAATTAAAAGAACATCTGAGCATCCATGAACAAAACACATTCTGCTAAGGAAACAATCCAAGGCATAAGATTTTATAGACTATGAAAATCAAGAAGAAGATCAGCAAAAAGGTAATGCATATGTTAGTAAAGGCCTATATATTATCTGCAAAAATATAAATTACCAGAACAAATGTTCAAAGTGATACTTGCATGTATCCTTTTGCACATTGTAAATTTCATGAAATGGTTATTATAGCATCTGCACATGTTCCACACACAACTAGACAGCAGATCAGCTGATCTGTTGCCAGTTCTGATCTGCCAATCTACAAAATAGCCCCACACCAGTGGTTATTAAGACCTTAATCCATCTCCTGTTTACCATTATCAACTTCCAAGTTACAGTAAGAAACAGCCCTTTCAGACCCTTTTCTCAGCCCTCTTTACCAACAACAGCAGCACCACCAATCTATTAAGAAAGCGTCCATTCTTTGTCCCTTTAAGCTTAAAACCTGCTACTCTCCTGAGATGAATCGGAACCCTGACTTGTTTAGCTAGCCATAAATCTTCCTTAAAACCTGAAACGAAGGCCTGACATCTCCTTCATCCAAGGACAACCAGTCAAATTTCCTTCAAACTTGTAATATGTTTAACCTAACATCTTGTTAACTAATAGACCTTGCATACAGCTCAAGGCCAGGCATACAGCTCATGCCAGATCCAAACAGCAGGATACTATTGTTTTCAAAATGATCTTTGGTGCTGGTTAATAATTCTATGTGCTGCTAATTATGGTGGTGGTTTCGCTGTTGTTAACGTTCTTGTCTACCTTATGTTTTTACATGACCCAAATATAAAAGTATATATAATCCTACATTTTTTAGTTCTATTAAATTTTCCTTCTTATTTTTAGTTATTTCACTCCCTTCTAACCTTTGATGACCACTTCATATTATTTCTAGCAAGGAATGCTGTATTGCCTTGAACTGCTAGTTTCGGGGTGTGCCAAGCTATAGAGGGGGCAGACCAGCACCAACTCCACCCCACTGTTCAAGAAATCTGGCAAAACGAGGGAGAGGGAGCAGGAGAAAGAGGAGGAGAGGAAGAGAGAGAGAGAGAGGGATGGAGGGAGGGGGAGAGAGGATTGGAAGGCCCCCGATTCCCCTATTTCGAACATAACAAGGGCCAAGGGGCCCTTTTTCCATTGTGCCCTTTCGAAATAATGTCAGCATGTGTTGTTGACTTCACTTTTTTTTTTAAAAAAAAAAAATTAGTAAAGTTGGGACGTGCAGTTCGCTTTTCAAAAATTCAAGAAAAAGGGGTGAAGCCCTTGTTTCGTTTTGAAACAAGAGCTCCACCTATATTTTTGTGCAATCAGAGAAGAGGGGGTTCGAAAGCCCTCTCTCAACCTCTCTCCCTCTTCCTCACCATCTCTCTACCTCCCTTCCTCTCCCTCCCCACCCCCCCATCTCTCTCTCTCTCTCTTCAATGAAACAGGGGCTCTGTCTAGTTTTTGTGCAGTCAGAGGAGATGGGGCTCAAAAGCCCTCTCTCTCTCACCCCTTCTCTCGGCCTCCCCCTCCCCCATCTCACTGTTTTCCTCTCTTTCCTTCTCCCTCGCCCTCCCCCCTCACCAGCTTTAGTTGTGTTGGTACCGGCCCGAAATAGAACAACATGGTACCGTCCCATACCACCAAGCAACCGGTACCAGTCTCGGTACTACCACAGCATACCTTGGTCTCAGGATTTCAAGTCTCTACGCTCGCCATTTCTTTTCAAACATCAATCTTGAGACTATAGTATGAGGGTCTAAGGAATTGGTCCACTACATTCCTTGGTAACTTTCTTCACCCAAGATTGTTGTAGCATATTTGTGTACTTGTAATTAGGTTACTAGTTCTTGTTCACATAGATCTCCAAATTCCGTTCTCACTTGTCTTGTTTGAATTAGATTAGCCCACTGTCCTAGCACTAGGGCATTGTACTTAACTGATAGATCCAAATTTAAAAAGCATTGTATTGCATAATCTAAGAGTAAAGATACGTCACCACTCAGATGGTCTATGCTTGGATAATGCTGAGGATGCTGTGATGACTGTTCCTATTTTAGCCCTAAAAAGCATATAGATATCAACCCTATTCTCTTTTAGCTCTCTGTCTTGGGAATTCTGTACAGCTGTAAACAGTAGGAAAGCAAGCATTACATTTACTTTGATAGTTCGACCCATAATTTCCGCAAGTTGTATAGTCATTTGTCCTACTTTTAAAACTCCAGCAGGTGATAGGTTACACAATTGGGTTAGCTATCAAGCTGATGATGATCAGAGATGGACCTGATCAACTTATAGCCCATCCAATGTTCGAAAACAAGTCTGAAGCATTCCACTCCATAGAAAGTGTATGTATGAGATGGCATGCCAATTTGGCAACAGCACCTAAGAGCATTATACATAAATATGCAAAATAAAATTAAATATCACCTGTATAGAGTCAACTTAAAAGGGAAAAATCAAATCTACTGAGAGGCAACTTAGACTGATCATATAATTTGTTGCATAAGAAAATAATAGAACAGAACATAAAAAGCAACAGCAATCATTGAGAAACATTACATACTAAAACAATAAAATTAAGTTCATACTAATCAACAAGGATCATGAATTATTTATAATAGTGAATTAAAATCTTACCTTTTCCTCTTCATCTGGCAAGCTAGTTTCTGACGAGTCAGGCATGAGATGCAAACTTAAATGTTTTGACGAATTTGCACTCCCTGTAATTAAGGGGGGGAAGTTCAAACAGTGAAAAGACATACTAGACAGGTTGAATATCATTTTAGAAGTTGACAAAACAAATTGTGGATTAAACATGCATCCTAAGGTGAAGAGGCAAATTAACCATATAAACTCTTTTCACAAACATAATAACAGTGAGCTGTGGAGCGCTTACTTTAGAAGTGTCCAGTTGACATTGTTCACTGAGGGCCAAGTCTCATCTATGCATATTAAGCATTAATAATAGCTATCAAAAGTAGCTTTACAAATCTTCTTTCATCTACACAGACCAAACAAGCTCTTCCTTGTCCTTCATTGCTACTTTTATCTAGGTTTCCTGATATACCATTCCCTTGTATTTCCCAAACCTGCACAGACTATGAGTACTTTCCAATAGCAGGGCCTCTAGTCATTTTGGCACATGGCCATAGCAGCTTAGTGAGACTTCCATTATCCATTATTTGTTCAGCTCCTGAGCATATCGACAATTTGCAGGCTCATGAGCATCCTTTACAGTTTATATTTTCATGATCCAGCTAAGCAGTTGCATCTCTTCATCATCCATCTATTGCATCTGGCTGCATTATATTGCATAACAATGCAACCACAATATTAGCAGGCTTATTTTTGTCTAAAAACCCTTCCGAAAGTCTCAAAGGTGTGTGGTTGTTACACCACTTGAGAAACACTTATCCACTTGATCACTCTAGACACATATTTTTGATATTCTAGTGAACAAATTCCAAGCAATTACCTGCAGAACTTTGTTTATGCAATAAATCTTCAGGACCCATAGTCAAGTACCAGTGGCAATGCTGAACCCATTTAACTCGATTCAACCCATTGTAGGTCGGGATGGTTTATTTGTTAGGAAAATAACGATCAGGTTTTGGTCTGGATTTTTGACCCTTTCAATAAACATGTCAGGTTTGTGCTGACAGATTTTTGAACCGACCGTATTTGGTCTGACCTGACCCAATTACCATCCACTTGGGATTTCATTTTCTCAAATTGCCAAAAGAATTAGTTTAAAATCCTTTCTTTCCTTCTTTCCATGGAGCCTTAATTTTGGTCCTTGGATCCCAGTCCCTGAACCACCTACTATAGCAATCTCGTAACATTGCTTTCCTTTTAGAAACCTATTTTGATTGAAAATGAGATATATTCTTTCTAAAAATAACACATAATCAATAATCCAAAATCCCATTCATTCTCAGAAGAAATAGAAAAAAAACATTCGATAACTCACCCAAAATCATATCAGATTGTCCATAAGTACTAAAAGACATAGCCTCCTCCCTATGGCCTTCTTAAACATTAACACCACGATGTCAATCTCTATTCCTGATACTTCCACTTAATAAATAAATAAAAAATCTCTACAGTCTATGCCTTTCATCCTTTTGGAATTAAGAATCTCTCTCTCTCTCTCTCTCTCTCTCTCTCTCTCTCTCTCTCGCATGCGCACTGGCTCTTGGATATGATTCACTCATGGCTGACTCTCGGCATCCTTGATTATTGTTGACAACCCTCCATCTTACTTAAATCTTCTATGTTGCTCAAACCACTTTAAGGCAGTATCCTCTCTCTTGCAGGAAAATTTATCCAAGAATAAAAAATTATTCCATACCCTTTTTTTGTTTGGAGATGTACTTAATAGCTAGCAATTCATTTTGATGAAAAAAAGAGGGATTTAATTAGCCATTAGTTTAATATTCTTTCACAAGCAATATTTATTTGGCACTTTATCTTTCGAACTCATGTCACATTAATCATGTTTTATCAATGAGATAGATTAATTTTAAGTCACAACATGTTATAGAGAGCAAAGTAAGTCAATTTCCTAAAAGTACTGAGGTTTTTAAGTTGTAACAAAGATAGACATCTAACTTCCTGTTAGGACTGAGAACTTTGGATACGTTGACATGAGATATATTAATACTGGCCAATTAGTTATTAGTTTTTTTATCCAAATCTCATATTACTATGTATTGACATTATTGTTCTTGCATTCAACTTCAATTTTGTGGAGAACACCAAGAACACTATAATTAAAATATTAGGTGCTTTTTAATGTTCAAATCTAATGTTATTTTATTAGAATAAATAGCTTTCCAATATTTAAGTTACTGTTTTTTGTTTTTCTGGCTGACCTAGCCAACTTATCTTGGTTCCACCCCTCTTAACATCAACAAGATCAAACCTCTTCTTTGCTGCAATTCATATGAAAACAATTGGAAAGCTCTAAATCTTCTAGATAATAAATGCAGGAGTTTTGAAGGACCTATAGAGTAACAGCGACAATAATCCTCATAAACCATGTGCCCTTTACAAAATTTCAACATCCTTTTATGGCTCTGTAATCATCATATATGAAGCAAACAAAAAGAAAAAAAAAATCTAGTGCAGTGACAAAGCCTACATCTCTCACTTCTGAGGGAAACTTACCAGTGAGCCACCATACAGCCCAACTCAGATTTTTCAACTTTTGGATTTTCAAACCCTCTATAATGAAACGTCTTTTATCACAAAAAAAAAAAAAAAAAAAAAAAAAACACCTGTTTACTTTTATTCAGATTGCTAAATGTGGAGTTTGTTCCTTTCCAGCTCATATCCTAATATAACGGATCTCTAATCTCCCAAAAGAATATGACTGAGGATATCTTATCCTTTCTGATTTTTGAAGATGCTACTTAAACCTCCTATTCTGCACTAACCTTTCACTATCATTCCACAGTGTGGAGTCTTGTTTGGCAGCTCAACTCTCAAAAATAGGTGTCCCAAAAATACAGTGTGAGAAGGAACCTTTTGGTTTCCAGGAATCAAACTGCATGGTGATCCTCCACCTTTTGAGTTAAAAAATGGTAACAATCTCTAACATCAATACCTAAGCCATCACACTAGCCTCCACTAAGCTTTGCCTCCCTATGAAGTCTTGGCTACCCATATTCCGTGAGCAAATGCAATGTAATCATAATCATAAATATCAAACCTTGTCCCATCTATTTGTTATCAGCTTTGTGAGTCCTTAATCTTCAAAAAATCCTATTTAGGACAGCCTCTTCTATCTTTTCAAAATGGGCATGCCCCAGAATTCATGAACAGCAGAATTCGGTCAATTCTGTAGTTTCATATTTCCCTTGGTAGCTAGTTGTCAAATAATGTAAATTATTCACCTTTTCTGAGTGGACAGAAATAACATTTCACAAGATCACAAATCTGTGCATACAAAAAAAAAAACCACCACAATAATCAACAGAGAAGATTTATTTACCTCTGACAACTATAAAAATAAATTTTTAACTTCAAAATAAAACCAAATGAATGAAAAAAAAAATCAAGAATGTAATTCAAATCTAAATTCAAGATCACAAGTTTAAAGATTTTAAAAATATTCATTTCAAATTATGTAAAAAAAAAAATTCTAAATGAGCAAGTCAAGCAAAATGACTGTGCCATGTTTGTGAGATAATTTATTCATCTTAAAATTCCAAATACAAAACCTGAATATTAACATCAAAACACATAACACTAACATGTAAGATAGGAAATGTACTTTTTTCTTTTTTATCAAGTTTAGTTCCAAGTATACACTAAAACAAGAGTAGGACATTAGTGCATTGATGATTTTCAGAAGATACTAAGAAGAAGCAACTAGAATTTATTTGTATTATTTATTCATGATGTCAACCTCATATACCGAAGGTAAAGGAGAGATTAAATGCATTGCAAGAAAGAAAATGCATACTTTCTGTCCCAAGAAATGCATCATCATCATCATCTGGAGCTATTTCATCCTCAAAGTCATCCACTTGAGGCATTGAAGAGTCGTCTTCCTCACCATCAGACAAATTATATTTGCTTGTTCTTTTCAACTTCAACTATAAGAGGTACCAAAAATCAGCATTAGGTTTTAAGCAAGTACAGAAAATTGCTTAAAGAGAAATAATGACAAAAAACAAAAAAAAGGGTATACTGGAGAAAAAACACATGGATATTATGAAACACAGTGGTTTAAGAGAAAGCTGCTTGGAAGACTGAAAAAATAAGGGTTACTGCACTCATATTCATCCAATAACTCTGAAAATGTGTTAGCCATCATATATCTAAAGAAACAGCTGGTGAACATAAAATAATTGCAATAACTGAATCCAACAGTGATAGCAAGACAGTCATAAGAAATAAAATAGTTCTCTGTATCTACAGCATATAAAAAAGAGAGACTGAGAAAGACATATACAACAGAATTAGACCAAGTTGGATGAAATCAAAAAAGTGATGTTCCTGGGAAGTATCTAACTGATACATAACTTGTGACTTTAAAGGAAAAATAAATTATAAATCACAATAAGACAGGCAATGTTTTGTGCCTCAAGATGCTGGATAACAACGAGGGTCCAAGAAAATAAGATGAATGAATGTAGGAGAACCTGCAATGTTAGATTGAAGCATGGTATCATTATAAGAGATAAAGTAAAAATAAGTATATAAAGGAAGATGTAGGAGTTGCATAAATTAAAAACTAAGTCATAAGAATTGATTGATGCAATATAGGAATATATAATGAATACCTGAGGGTGAGGAGAGGGTACTTAGGTCTCTATTTAAGAATGCGTAAAAAGAAGGAGATCACCTAAGGTAACAAGGGCATAAATTATAGGAAAGGATATGAAAAAGCTTAAAATAACATCAAATACAAATTTGAATTCAAAAACTATTGTTCAGACACTGAACAGGGGTTGATGGTTATGAGACTTAGTTTGGTCTGGCTCAATTGTTAGCCTGCAGGCTCATTACCCATCTTTTTTGCTTTTTTTTTTCTTTTTTTGCATTACTATTATTAACAAGAGTTTTATTCCTAAAACCATAAAGAGAAGCAAAGTGAACTCGATGTCAAGGTAATATACCATGACTTGAAGAAATAAAGAAATCAAAAGGAACAAATACTCTCTAAAAGGACCAAAAGATTAATAATTTAGGAATTATCAACATTACTTGAGATTTATCATGTTTATTTTTTGACCTCTTACAAGTTTTTGAAAATTTATTCTTATACTTGTTAGTTTTTTGAATTTACTTCTCCTGGGTTGCATTGAGTAGGAGCTAGGGGTGTAAATGGGTCGGGTCGGACCAGGTCATGAGTGACCACGATCCGACCAAGTCCCTTGATCGGGTCCTAATGTTGGACCCAGACCCAACCCAATTGAAAATCGGATTGAATCGGGTCGGGTCCATGTATAATCCGATCCCAACCTAAAAATTTTGGATCCGACTCGGGCCCAACTTCTGGTCAGGCCTTGTTCATATGATAAACCAATATATGCGAAATTTATGATAAAAGAAAATAAACATTACTTTACCTTGACTATTAATTTATAAGCAATTTCTCAAAATCTCACAGTCAAATTGAGAAAAACTGTATAAAAAATAATAATACTACAAGAACATTTGGAATTCTAATCCCACTTTATTTGTTTATAGTTTATATATTGGATTCAATACTGAATCGGATCGGGTCGAATCCGAATTCAGTAAATCCAGATCCGACCCGAAATATTGAACGGTCTAATTTTAGAACCCGACCCGGCCCTGCGGATCCTTTAAAATGGGTTGGATCGGGTCTAAGTGGGTCAGATCACAGGTCGACCCGATCCATTTGCAGCCTTACTAGGAGCAGTCCCAAGCATCCAGCGGACCCCTGGACACCTATTTCCCGATTACAGTCTTTTAAAGCATTTGATTACTCTGAAACAATGGATAAAAATATCTCTTTGTAAGTACTTGTGACATTATCCCACTAGTGATATTACTGTCATATTCCTACAGCCGACTTTTATAGACGAATGAGGATGAACCCTGGACATTTCATGAATCAAAGAAAACTATATCGCACACAAAATATAGATGGAAACAAAATGAGGTCTCAGGAAACAACGAAGAGCAATTGTATAAGCTACATTTTGTATAAATTCATGAACACCTGAAAACACTCCAATTCAAGCACAGTTTACAAAACAACTGAGATGATCTACATTCAATATAAAGGAAACTCTAACTGCATCAAGTTGCTTAATTCAAATACAAATTAATAAAGGAAAAACAAATATTTAGAAAAGGGGAAAAATTCACCTGACGCTCACGTTGCATACGCATGACAGCCTTGTCGAATTCCTGGAGCGTGTCGTCCTTTTCCCCAATTCGCTTATCCAGGAACTTAGATGACTTGGTACTCTCTTCGTACTCCTTCAGCAAAGTCTTCTTTCTCTGTTATCAAGATCCAGAAGGAAAAAGCGGGAAAACATAGCACCAGCTCATGAGAAATTCGCCATACATAAATCTTGATAAACTTATACCATTCTTTTCATTAAAGAAGCGAACTTTATCTAAGTAATCATAAAAGAAGACCCAAGTTCTGCAGAGATGAGACTCGGATTCACTGGAAAGGAGATGGACACAGTGGTGAGAGATAAAGGAGGGAGTAAAGGGGGTACCTTTTCGATGGCGAGAGAACGGGCAAGGCCGACGCGGCGTTCCTCACCCTTGCGCTTCTTCCCAAGGATGTCGAATTTGCGGCGAGACCAGATGGTCTCGAAGGGGTTCGCCCGGACAGGCTTCGCTGCCTTCATGGCGGCGGCCGCCGGGCCGGAAAGCAAGCTCTTGGCACTCTTCTTCTTCTTCGAATTGGAGCTGCTCGAAGATTTCGATTGGGCCTTTGTCTTCGCCATTGGCGGCGGGTGGATGGAGGCCACAACGATGTCGGACTCAGAGAGATAGAAGGCGAGGATGGAGCAAAAAGAGGGGTTTAGGGTTTTTATTTAATAAATAAATAAATGTCGGCGAACCGCAAGAGGTAAAAGAAAACAGAAACGTGGCGGCTTCCGAACTCCCCAATTCACGGTAAAAAAAAAAGGCGGGCCGCCATTTTTTTTTTTTTTTTTTCAAGAACTGAATTGAAAATTTTGTAGCCAAAGAAGAATCCCTCCGATGAAAAACCCCCAAACCCTACAGGGTTCTACCTCAAAACCTCAAGGGACCAACTCACACCGCCACAACTAGGACAAAATCCTAAAACCCCCTGTGATCTCCCTAGGTGCCCTCCTTCCCCACAGATCTCCGAAAAAGCGAATGAAATGAAAAAAAAAAAAAGAAGCGAAAAAAAAAAATATCAATCTATGTGAGACAAGGTTTATCTTTCGAACTTTTCCATCTTTCCTTTGCTTTCATTGATTTTTCCTATGTTTTCCACAGGTTTTTCCCCTGCTTTTTCGATCCTTCGTATCAATCGGGTGGGAGGCTTGGGGCGGCCGAACAGTGAAGCTTAGGCGAGGGCAACGATTTTGTGTTGGGTATTTATATGTAAGCGTCCAAAAAAATTAAATATATTATTAATTAATTTAAAAATAGATATAATTTTATTAAAAAATAAAAAAAAATATGGTTGATTGTATTTATTGGGTACTATTATTTTATCAAAAAAATTTTGAATTTTCAAAATAAATTTTAAAATTATATATTAAATGTGTAGAAGTACTTAAATTATATATTAAATATCCAACGACACCCAAAAAGACCAACCCAATTAGAATTTACGATGCTATATTCAAACATAAAAAAATATTTAAATTTATTATCTATGATTCAAAAAATATCTAAATATTAATATAAATAAAATTGATAATTTTATGATATGAATTTAGAATTGAGTTTAAATATATTGTTAGTTCAACTAAGATTTATATAGAGTTGGATTGGTAATATTTTAAATATAAAATAATATTTTATTATATCAAAAAACTTGCATATATACTTGTTAAAAAAAATTGCATATGTAAAAAAAATAAATTATTTAATATTTTTTTAGGAGAGAAAAAATTATTTACAAAGCAAGGTTAAAATTAATTAATATTAAAAAATATCAATACCATCCTATATTCATTGGAATGTAAAAAATATACCTACGTTTCTCTACGTCACCCAATTAGAAATCTCTCAACTATTTTTGTATTTCCAACCGAAAAGAATCAAAATTTGATTGGTGAGCTTAAAAGATCATCTCACTGGTCATGAAAGCACTACGGCTCACACAAAATATGATAAGGTGAAAATTAGTGCATTGCACAATGCATTGCTTTGAAAATAACACTTGCTCGACATTAAATTTTTATTTTTATTTTTGACCATAAAAAGATAGCTAGGTTATTGATGATTTCTTTGGACTTATGGTGAAACTATTAGCCATGATATGAAGATGCACACTTATAACCTACATAAATCAAATTCAAGATGTAAGTATTGCAAATAGTCAGAGTTATAATTCAAAAGCTACTTGTTTATATCGCTCGTCAGCTCACCATCATGAAGGAGCTAATTTATGAAGTTTCCTATACAAGATATGATTTGGAGAGGTATCTGCGGCTTTTAGATGATTTCCCTACGTAATATATATAAGCATTGCCATGATCAATGCAGGTTTGGTGTCACTAACTTTCCTAAGTTGGATGATGGTAGGGCTTCTCGGAACCTACCATGAGTGCCATAATTATAACCAAACAATTTGAGGAACTAATTTGTGTCCATACGGTTCTCGAAAGTATATAAACCATACTCGACTTTCCCCATGCATCAAATTCTTGGGTGCAATGCATCGAATAGAAAGAGGCAAACGTCCTCATCAAAGGAGAGAGAAAAAAGGTAGATGGTGAACTTGATCTATGAATTTAGAAAAGTTACAAAAAGGGATTAAAAAAAAACGCAGGTGCAACCATCAATATACCTCCTTTATTTTTCCTGGGGCAAGCTCAATAGACTTTGACATGACCATGACCAGCTTTGTTTTTTTCCTTTTTTTTTTTTTTTTTTTTTTTTTTTTTTTTTTTTTGGGGTAAACCGACCAACTTTGTTAATATGGAATTGTTCAACATCAACTCACGAAAAAATTTTACTCCCTCTGTTAAGATTTGATGTCTCAAGATTTGATCCATATTGAGCCCATAACGAGGTTCGCGGCGAAAAATGGAGTCCAACGAGACTAAGATCACCATAAACGGAGCTCGGATGGAAGAGATACGAGCTTTTGAAGTAGGCGGGCGCGCGGTCCAGCCCACGCGCGGGCCCGCAGGACGCGGTCCGGGCCCAAGCGCCCAGCACGGGGCGGCCCAGGCTCGCACACGCGGGCCGGCTCAAGCCCAGACACCGTTGGGCCTGGCCTGTACCCCGGTCCTCTGTGGATCGGACGATCCACGTCCGAGTCTATAGACCGCCTGGGCGTTTCCTAGGCATTTCTCGTGGTCCACAGTACTATTTTATGGACCGGAATGCGATCGGACGGCGTGGGTGGCTCCCGGTCTTGATCCAACGGCTTGGGACTTGATTTCAGTTGATTAAGAAGTCTTAAACCTAATCTAAGTGGGTTTAAGCCTTATAAAAGGCTGTGAACGTGAACAGGATGTGTGGTCTACTGTTTTGCCGCAGGAAGCGCCGTACGGAGCCCGCAGAGAGAAAAAAAAAAGAGTGCGTTGCTGAGAGAGAGGAGCATGAAGCTCCTGGACAGCGGACGTCAGACACTTCAGGGGTTCAGGAGGGCCTTCTAAGAGAGAGCTTTTATGAGGGAGAACTTCCTGTAATGGAGAATTGGGTGTACAAGGGTTGAGGGTGAGGTCTCCTCTTGTAAAATTTCTTTTTCATAATGAAGTTTGCATGCCCCGTGGAGGCGAGTCCTTTTGTGGCTGATCCACATATTTTGATTATTTTTATTTTATTTCTTCTTTCTTCCTACTGCCTCGCATGGTATTGAAAAGGTCCTGGAAGGTAGTGTTCTGGTCAGACATCCACCCAATAAGTGGTATCAGAGCAAGGTGGTACAAGAATGTAGATTGCAGCGGTGGTGAACAAGACTCAAGATGGAGAAGACAGGAACAATCAAGATGGAAATCAACAAATTTGATGGTAAGAACAATTTCTCCTTGTGGCAAGCAAGGGTGAAGGACGTGCTCATCCAACAAGGGTTGATCGATGCTCTCTTGTGCGATGAAAAACCGACCATCATGGAGGTACAAAATTAGAAATGGCTACAGATGCAAGCGGTGAGTACCATCCGCATGTACCTGATGGATGAGGTGGTGATCCATGTACTGAGTGAGACTTCCCCGACGGTGTTGTGGTCGAAGCTCGAGGAGTTGTACATGGCGAAGTCTCTCACCAACACTCTTTTCCTTTGGAGATAGTTTTACTAACTGCAGATGGCCGAGGGACAGAGTGTATAGGAGCATCTAAGCCACTTCCAGAAGATCCTCACCGACCTCCTCAGTGTTGGTGAGAATGTTGAGGAGAAGACAAAGGCGCTAGTTTTGCTAGCGTCGCTTCTCCTTTCGTATGAGTCCTTGGTGACTGCTCTTCTAGTGGGAAAGAGCACTATCAAGATGGATGAGGTCATCGCGGTGATACTCCAGAACGAGATTCTCAGGAGGGAGAACCTGGCTTCGAGCTCAGGTGGCGGTAGCTCAGCTTTGGTGGCTTCTGGAGGAGCAGGAGGCGGTAGACGAAGCGACAGGAGATCGCGACGAGGGCGGTCCAAGTCCAGGAAGGACTTGAGCAAAACCAGGTATTACCGGTGTGAGGATTTGGGGCATCTAGCCAAAGATTATCCTCAACTCAAAAATCGGACAATGACTGCTGTGGCGACGGCTGATAACGATTCAGATGGAGATGTCCTGGAGATATCTGATGAGATATCTACTTCTTCCCAGCAGTGGATATCATGTATGTTGCAGAGAGGAGCAGTTTGACTCCTTGTAGAACAGTGAGGGCATTGTATATCTTCCAGATGGATCGAACTGTGCGATCAGAGGCATTGGGACGGTCAGTTGGAGGATACATGATGGTGCAGTGAGAAGATTAGGGGAGGTCCGATACATATCCGATTTCAGGCGAAATCTTATCTCACTTAGCAGACTGGATTCGAGAGGCTACAGGATGGTAGCTGGTGGAGGAATCCTGAGGGTGCTACGCGACGATTGGATTGTGCTAGAGGGGAAGAAGGGGAGCAGAAGATATTATGACCTGACGGAGAGCCCAGTGCGAGGTGGAGCTTCGGGAGTCAAGCAGAGCTCAGAGCGAGGTGGAGCTCCAGGTGGAGGTGAATCGGGTACGAGACAGAAGACTCGGAAGGACGAGAGGCGACGTCGCAAGGTGAGATTCCTATTACCGCAGAACGTTGCCCCGAGTAGGTCTTAGGTCAGGAGGAGCATAGCATACGACGGAGATGGGATCGAGCGGCCTGGCTCGACTCTCATGTTTGTCCATCCATGATCAGCAGGCGATTGTCCCAGGGCATGGAGGCAAGAAAATCCAGAAGCTCTCGGAGTTAGGAGGAGGCCGAATATCGAGTCGAGGTGAAGATTGTTAAGATTTGATGCCTTGAGATTCGGTCCACATTGAGCCTACAGTGAGGTTCGCGATGAAAAATGAAGTCCAACGAGACCAAGATCATCCCAAACGGAACTCGGATGGAAGAGATATGAGCTTTTAAAGTATGCGTGAGGCCCAGGCGGGCGCACGGCCTAGTCGGGCGCGCGGCCCAGCCCACACGCGGGCCTGCGGGGTGCGGCCCGGGCCCAGGCGCGTGGGCTGGCCCGCGCGCGCAGGCACCGCTGGGGCCTGGCCTGTACCTCAATCCACCGTGGATCGGGCGGTCCACCGTGGACCGGACGGTCCATGGCCGGGTCTGTGGACCACCTGGGCATTTTCCAGACGTTTCTCGCGGTCCACGGCACTATTCCATGGACCGGAGCGTGATCGGATGGTGTGGGTGGCTCCCTGTCTTGATCCAATGGCTTGGAACTTGATTTGGGTTGATTAAGAAGTCTTAAACCTAATCTAAGTGGATTTAAGCCTTATAAAAGGCTGTGAACATGAACAGGGTGTGTGGTCTGCTGTTTTGCCGTAGGAAGTGCCGTACGGAGCCCGCAGAGAGAAAAAAAAAAAGAGGGTATGTCGCTGAGAAAGAAGGAGCACGAAGCTCTTGGACAGCGGACGCCAGACACTTCAGAGGTTTATGGGGGCCTTCCAAGAGAGAGAGCTTTTGTGAGGGAGAACTTCCTGTGAAGGAGAATTGGATGTACAAGGGTTGAGGGTGAGGCCTCCTCTTGTAAAATTTCTTTTTTATAGTGAAGTTTGTATGTCCCGTGGAGACGAGCCCTTTTGTGACTGATCTATGTATTTTGATTATTTTTATTTTATTATTTTTTTTCTACTATATCATATAGTACTGAAAAGATTCTGAAAAATAATATCCTGACTAGACATCCATCCAACACCCTCAAACTCAAGCTGATCCAACTGTTCAAAGTCACGGCAATCAAACCAAAAATACACGCTTAATAACCCATAGATTAAACCGTCCACCGTCCTCGCAACCCACGGCCCCTCATCAAGTCATTCCCTGGGGTTTCAAAGTTGGGCCGACCTCAGGCCTTAACCGTTGGCCCCGTCCAAGTCGCCATACGAGAAAAACGCTGTTTGGACTTCAAACGTCTGAACCCATGCAAACATACGCAAGCTAACCAAGTCAATCGTGTACCAGTGAAGGAGGTGGTGAGAAACCTGCAGCTATATAAAGAGCTCCCTTGGTCCATCTTTATTCCACATTGCGCCATCAAACATCTACTGCATTCTGTACCAGAAAAAAAAAAAAAAAACATCTACTGCATTCCGTAAAGGAATAACTCGCAGTTTAGTTCTTTTAGAGATGGGTCTTCACTCTAAAGAACTGTTATTTCTCGTCCTGGTGATCTTAAGCTTGATTCCACTTTTGGCAGCTGCAAGGCGCTTGGAAGGAGAGTGGGGGCAGGCAGAAAGTGGTGGGCTTGTGCTGGAGGTCCTGAGAAGTGTGGTGCCACCTTCGGGCCTTCAGGCTGCACCCACAACCCACAAAACCATGGTGGTTCTTGTCACCATCGTTGAAGTGTCTGCCATTAATGGGCTCTTTCTGTTATAATGTGAACTTGCATGGTGTGCTATAAAATAAGGAGATATTGATTTCTCTTTTTTTTTTTTTTTTTGGAAAAAAATGACGGGTTCCATGCAAAACGATGGAACTTCAATAACTAGTGATATTGTTACGTCAAACAGTTTTTTCCTCTTATTGATCTGTTTCATTTGCTTGTTAATGTAATTGGGCAGTTGACATACCCAAGATACACTGTTATGTTCATGCAACAGAAAAGGTTCGTAAAATGTCTTTTGAGAAATTAATAAAAAGATGTGTACAATGTGATCTCAAGTTCCATAAATCTCTTTCTATCTCTCTCTCTCTCACACACACATAAAACACACATAAGTTGCGGCGTGGTGCATCCGTCGATGGCATCCATCATAGGATGGACAGCCATCAAATAATGCACACGGTGTGCATTGCATGGCTCACACTTGTGCATGGCCGTCCACCTTGTGATGGATGCCATCGACAGAGGCATCACACCCAACTTGCTGCATGCGCATGGTAAGGATCCATTGCAAGAAATCTTCCATAAGAGTCTTGAACTATTACTACACCAGTACCTATTGCCATGCAAGCTTCCCTAAAAGTTTAATAAAATACTTGTACTTAGAGGGCGATAAAGCAGGGTTGGCCATCCAAACATCAGATACACATATGGATAGCATACCTGCGGTTTTAGATGTCCTAGTTGAAACTATATTCACTAAAGGTTATTAATTATGTCAATTTCATATGGAATGAATACGGAGGTTGTCATTTATTGTGTTAGAAAGATGTTGATTGGGGTGTTGGTTGTATCTTTCAGATGGAAGGATGATTGATGCATCTTTTTTGTAATGTGAACCACTAGATATATAGCTATCGGTTAATTAGCACAGCTTGCAAAACATAATATTTGACTCATGATCTATACCGACAATTTGAAGGAAGAGGTTGAACGATTTTGAAAGTTGTTTAAAATGTAATTTAATGATTGATGTTGCAAAAGAAGATCCATTATCCTTTTGCATGGAGGATACAACCCAACCTATTTGGTTGCCTCAGAGAGTCCAAAACGTCCCAAGGAACTTAAAAGGGATACCTTGTTGTTCGCAAAAGTTGACTCCAATTGCTACAATATTTTTAGATATGTTATAAGCCTAAGCACATGATCAAAATTACAATGTTGTTGGTGAATGGATGCATGCAATATATATTTCTGTACGCCGCGCACTTCTCTCAGGATCTCCTATGAATTTTTTAGTTCAACCTGAGACTTTTTTGTACATCTAATAGTTTTCTAAAAATTATACAATTTAATAAAGTGCATAGAAAATTGAGATCCGATGTTGCGCCCCTCGTTTATTTGGAAGTAGGTTAAATCAAGCCTTACCAAATGTGTCTGACCATGAAATTCTATGTGGTGCTCCAACTGTTATTTTTTTATTACCAAAGAATGACAATAAAGTATTTAGTTTCATTTGGTTTTCAATATTATGATTTTTAATTTATTCCAGTAAACTGCTATAATCATTTTCTTTTATTTTTCGGTAAGAAAATAATCTCTTTCATTATCACATCAAGGTTCATAAAGAATAATATCCAAAGACAAGGATCATAGAACAACTATTAAGATTTTCTTAAAAATTCTAGATGTTTTGGAACTCATAACAAGAGAGATTTTATGGACCGCTATATTGAGCATCCACACATTTTTTTCTTTTAGTTGAGGTACATACATCGATAGTTGATATATGAACACAAGAGGATCAAAGAGCAGTGAAATTGTTCTTGCAAGTAGCTAGTTAGGAGTACTTGTGGCTTAAAATAGTTTGGTAAAGTAATGCTGGTTTTCCATTGTCGTAGCCATCATAGTTTTGCTCTAATTAATACAAGGTTGCACCGTTTTCCTCGTAGAAGACGGTTCACGTGAGACGTGAGCTGGACGTTCATGGCTACTCCATGCATGACTTTGCCGGTGTCACGGCAAGTTAATTAGTCAGCAGTTTTAGACGTTCATATGGAGACTGTTTGACCACAAACATCACGTAAATCCTTGGACTTGGCTTCTTTCCAACGTTGACAATTAAAACTAAAAAAACCGAGATACCGCGTGGTAGTTGGCTCCGTCGACCGAGTCAAAGAAAACGCTGTTTAGACTTCAAAACCATGCAGACATGAATCACATCCACTTAATAAACTTTGTTATATATACTAAGCTTCCTTTCATTCCTTTACCTCATTCCATTATCAGTGATCTCTCTACCTATCATCATCCTATTATCCGAGGAAAGGAAAAGAAACAGTGCAGATCTCTTTTCTTTACGGAAATGGGTCTGTGCTCACGAGAGCTTCTGCTTCTTGCTTTGGTGATCTCAAGCTTGCATCCTCTCGTGGCGGTGAGGCCTTTGGACGGAGAGTGGTTGCCGGAGAACGTTGGGCTCTTGTTGGAGTCTCTTCCTAAGGGGTCGTCACAGTCTTCTAAGGCATCAGGCTGCACCAGTAACACCAACAACCATAGCGGAACTTGTCCCCATTCTTAGCAATGGAATTGTGATGGGCCTGGAGTTGAGTCTATTTTCCCTTGATCCTTCGGAAGCTCCCATCTAAAGGATGGAAGCCTTGAGCATGCATTTTATGGCACCTCTCCTATTTTCCCTTCTTCTTCTTCTTCTTCTTCTTTTTCTTTTTTTTTCTTTTCCTTTTTCACATGGCTTATGCATTTTTTTTTTCTAATTGTATTCTTTATTTATTTGCATGGGATATAGCCGTGCAATTGAATTAATAGAGAACATGTACCAGTTTCTGCTCTTTTGTTGTTGAAGGGGTAAAAAATCTTTCATTTAAGTCCATGAAATTGTGCATGAAAAGCAAATGTTGTGGAATTTCTCATATATTTCAATCTAGATGTCTGCACCTGCTAGAATATTTCGCAGAGCTCCTCTCTAAACTTGTGAAGGAAAAATATATAAAATTGTCATATAAGAAAGAAATTTACGTTTTAGGGAAGGCAAATTATATATGTTACAAACTGAAATTAGTAAGATGCAAATACCTTATATAACTTTGGTGTATGATATAATCAATTGGAGGCAGTGTGCTTTTGTAATTTAATTAGTGTGTTTACACCTTTGGACCCAAAATATTTCTTAGTGTTTGTGATCAATATCCATCTGACCGGAATGCCAAAATTAAAATATTTAAATTTAGTTAGAAAAAATAATATGGAGAACTATGCCAACTCATACCATATTGACGTAGTAGTATAAATCATCATCGTTATCACCATGGCCATCATTTTACTTATTTACTAATTTATGACCTAGAGTTTATGTTTGCTTTTCTCGTGTAAAAGTATTTTTTTTTATTTTTTGATTTTTAAAAAATAAAAATCAAAGAGTAATATTTGATAACATCATGAAAAATAAAAAGTAAAAATTAAAATAATCAAAATAATTGCTTTATATGCAAAGAAAAATTTTTTTTCTTTTCAAAATTTATTTTTCTGCTTTTTTTGCTTCCTCACATCTAAAACGTCAAGCCAAAAAGTAAAAAGTCCGAACTCTTCACCTCCTCATCCCTTTCTTTCTCCTTTCCCAAATCCTTCTTCCTCGTCGAGTTCTTCACCTGCCATCCCCAAATGTTATTTTTTACTTTATAGCAACTTGGTTATCAAATATATTTTTTATTTTTTTATTTTTATTTAATAAAAAAATAAAAATAAATAAAAAATATTTTTTAAAAATCAAAAAGTGTAACCAAACGTACCCTAATATACCGTGTGTAACGAATAAGTCACCTTTGGACCTCTATGACTGGTTTGATGGACGGCCTCCTGCACACTACATCAGCGTGTGATGGTAAGCCCTTGAAAGAGGAGCGTGGGTTTAACCCATGACCTAACCTAATCTAAGACATTTAGATCTAACCCAACCCATTTTAGAAGACCCGTAGATCTGGTCAGATTCAAATATGAGACCCTATTCCACATTTTGGCTTGGGCTTGGATTTTATAGACTTTGACTTGACTTGACGAGACTCGATCCGTGCACTATGCGGGATTTATTTTGGGGCTTCCGATTGACTATCCAACTTGACTCGGCCCAAATTAATTGACTTGGAGAGAATATATTCCAATTTGTTTCTTCTTTTCTGTGTTCAGAGAAAATCACTCAGACTAACCTCCCCACCACTCGAGGTCATTAATCTTTCGAAGCAAATCATGGTTCTAGCTAAACACTAATTCATGGAGTTTTGACCATATTAGCAAACCATTTTATGGCAGTCAAAATTCAATTCGATTCAAAAGTAAGAACAATTTTTTTTTTCATAAAATTTTGTTAGTAAAATAAAAACATGGACGCGAGCCAGACCTAATCTGGACTAGAATATTTTTGTTGGGTATGACCTTAACCTGATTTTAAAAACTTGTTGGATCTAATGTACTTTCCATGGACCTAATAAGATTCTACGTGATCATCTATTGGATTGGGTTTATGTCCAATATCAAGGCCGGTGCATGAAACTGGGTTGGGTTAGGGTCAAGCATGCTATCCAGTCCAACCCATTTATAGCCCTACGTGTGTGGGTGTGGGGTGGGCGTGCGTGGTGCGTGGGTGTTGCATGCAGAAGACTTGTATTGCTCTAGTTTTGGGTTATATACATTGAAAATATGCATGCAATGCATCTGTGCTTCAATACACGCGCACGTGTGAAACTGATTGCTACAGATTCTTAGTGGATAATTTGGAAATCCCAACTACTATAATAGTTGGATCCTTTTGTTTTGATATTAGGCTTCTCCTATTTAATGATCGTACACCTCTGTCCAGCAATTAGAGAATCTGGACTTGGGTCTTGTGTGATGCATTTTCAAGTATTGGAGCTAGATAATTATAGTATGAATGGAGTTCCCATTTTTTCCTTTTTCTCTCTTAAAAAACTAAAAACGCCGCGAGCTTGGCTAGATGAATAATCAAATGCCTACGGCTACCACGCCGGGCACTATTCAGAGGAATTGTGAGAGAAGCTCAAGATTTTAGGCTTGAAAGAGAGAAAGCAAAGGCTACAGAGTACGCAAACACTAAACAGGCTATGAAAGGTTAAGAAAAACAAGGCATTGGCAAATAGAGCCAGCGTTTTAGGTCTTTTTCACTTCCAAGAATATCGACTATTAATGATTTGTGAGATCAGGTTTATTTTTTTCCCGTGGGGTTTCGATGGGGTTCTAGTATTTATACCTTTTGTTTAATCCTTTTGATTGGTTCGTGCAATGGATATAAAATAATCTTAATTAGGTAACCCATGTCAAACCATTGGTGTGCATGCATGTAGTAATTTATGCTGTTATTTTCCGGTTTGAACAATTATGTGATGGATTTTTCTTGAAAAAAATTCTCTAGATGTGACGTGACCAAGGCAGCATTATGCTTTAGGTGCCTATGAATTCACTAACTTGGCGTTGAAAGACTCCCACGAGGAGACATGCATTACTTAATTATACCGGTTGCTAATCTATTTCCTAAATTTCAATAGATCGAATACTCATGATTGCTCTAATCAACTAGAGTATCGGTTAGATTATCAATAAATAGAATGCCTATGATTGCTCTAATCAACTAGAAGTATTGGTTCTGATCTGGAGAATTGGCGTTCATCTTAGGATCACTTTATTTATGTAGAAGATAATTTGGAATTGACTTTCGGTGCCTGTTGCAACTAACTCCCTCATCGCCTATTGCTAGAAATAAGAACCTGCAAAACAACGTCCACATTGATCGAAATTATCTCTGGCGAGACCCTCTGATGCTGTTGCCTTACCCCTTTTTTATAGAAAATATAGTTGTAATCATCGGATATGGTTCCGTATTTTATGATGTAGAATTATTGAACTGTAATCTCGTGATGGATTATTAATTCTCACGGATTACACCATGATATTTGAGAGATAACCGTCCATGACAGTTATGATATGTCGAATGAGTCGGCCGACTATGCGTCGGGGGTTGACCGTCGGTTGAGAACTCTAAAATATCAATGATCGAAGTAGTCCGCTGTCTGTAGTGTCCGAACATCGGTCACTTACCGATCTTGAGTCGGTGAGGTGTGTTCGGTTGGTCGGTTGAGAGTAGTGTCGGCCTGCTTGATCGATATTCGGTCGGTAGTTATTTTTAGAATCATGTCTGTTTGTGGGGCCAGAGTCGGATGTCGGTCGGTCTGCATTGGAGATCAGCCGGTTTATGGGGGTCGATCGGTTTATCCCAATAGTTGTCCCCCCACTTCTGAGTCCAATGGTGAGTCGCCGTGTGCATCGCCATGTGGTCAATTGTTTTGGATGAAAGGAGTTGTTGTCTGTCATATCAAATTCTGACTCTGCCACCACATTCTCTGGAGTATGGTCGATCAACCACTTTGTCGTCTTTAAGCTGTCGTATCAGCAGAAAGATTTGGTGTCAGGTGTCGTTTGTGGAAGGTGAACTGGCGCTAGGCGTTATATCGGGAAGGCAAACCGGCGTCGTGCGATTTGATTCTAGCATGTAAATTTCCACCACATGTCGGGATGTTATTGGGTCGGAGCTGTACTCGCGGATGGAGGTGATGTGGTTTAATCTGATGCAGGTGCGTCGAACCGTCGAATCGATGACAGGTCCAGATGCTACCACGTGTCATCATCCAGTGTGGTCTCGATCTGGCTGCTTTTATCTGGATCGTTGGGCGTTCCTCTACATAAAGGACAGCTGTCAGTCAGGTATCCATCCCTTATTTTATCTCTTCTGATGGGAGAGCTCTGTCAGAGAGCTGCTTTCATGCGAAAATATTCCTTGTCGTTTTCTCTTTGAGTTCCTTTAGATTTTTGATAGTTCTTTCAATAGGTGAGATTCCTGTAGGAGGTGGTTGGTTGGAGATTCCGACCAACGACTCCCTGTCGGGCCCGGGAGTTTTTTTGTTCTCGGATCCAATTGTTGGTCAATTTTGGAAGCGGCATTACGCTTCGGGCCGATATCAGTTTTTCACTCCTGATGCCGATGGTGGGGTCAACGACCTGTTACTGTATATCTCGCATCCCCATCTCAGCTGCACGATGAAGGTTATCTTCGGCGGCGGACAAAAATCTGAAGCCCTCCTTTAGCTTTTATACGAGGGTGTAGTCGTCGACTGGGTGAGACCCTCTTTATTTCCGTATGAGTAGGTCAAGCTATTGATGTGGTTGGCTGAGTAATGTAATCAATCAATCATCTTCACAGCTCAACTCGAGTCGTATCGTCCCCCAAGTTGGAAGGTGGAGTTTGTCGAAGAAGTCGATTCAAGGTGGGCCTATCGATTCTTCAGTGGAGCGAAAGGTAGCGATGAAGATTAGTTGGTGTTTTCTTTGATTTCTCTTTTTGTAAAGAAAGATGTAATCGGACTTCGATCCAATTTTGTAATCTCTCATTTTTGATAATAAAAAAAGTACTTATGTTCTGAAATGCTTCTCTGTATCGTCGAGTCTGCAATGTCTGTTTGTAGAATAATCTTTGAATATAGATCGTAGATCCGATCATTTCACAGACTTTGTAGAATCTGCTAGTCGCATAATTTCTGATGTATTTAGTTATGATAACGATGGTAAGTCGAATATCCATTACCTAAAGCTTGATCGGATTTATATTCGTATTGTTTGATAATCGGTGGCAAGCCAAATATCCCTCGACTGATCGTGGCCATATCAATATAATTTCAATCCGATCTTGGTCATCTTGTCATTTTGCTTTTCTTAGTTGATACTAAGTCGGCAAATTAGCCAGCTGCTTTAATGGAGAGCCGACTATGAGGGCAGTGCGACTTTTGTGGAGAAAGTCTGCGTCACTGGTGCTGGCCTCCAGTTAAAGTCGATAAGTCAGTTCTGCAAGAGAACCAGAATGTAGTCGATGTCGAGATAGTCAATCCTCTGACTTTTACAGTGAAAGTCGAAGTATATTCGATATCGAGATGGTCGATCTTCTGACTTTTACAGTAAAAACTGAAGTATATTCGATGTCGAGATGGTCGATCCTCTGGCTTTTACAATGAAAGCCTGCATACTTGATATCGCTTTAAAATCACAGTCGGAACATCAGTTTTTGCAAGAAGACCGAAATATAGTCGACACTAAAGCAGTTGATTCTCCAAGTAGTTGTATTCGGAAGGAAGTCGAGTAGAATAAAACATCTGTCATACTTTTATTAGCTAATTATCGAAACAACAACAACATCGTTGTGAGGAGTTTAAATTCTCCGAACATCTTCTTCCGAAAAGTTATTATATTGAGTTGTTGTCGTTTTGCTGACTCTTCTTCGGGAGTTATCCCTCAGTTCAGTCGTCCGGAGATCATATTGATGACTCCCGCAATCGGTTGATTATTTATAGCTTCCTCAATCGGTTGGAGATTGAGTCAGCGAATCCCTCCGATATTTCTAAGGTAATCTCGTCGTATTAGGATCTTTATTTCATCCATGAGCTGGATGCATTGTTCGATGTCATGGCCGTGGTCACGATGAAACTGGCAATACTTTCTTCAATCGTGGTTCCTCATTTTCATCGATGGAGGGTGTCATAGATATTCCGCCCCTTCGATCTCCATGAGGATCTATAAACGAGGAGCAGAAAGAAGAGTATAGGAGTTATACCTGTTATACGTTGGCTTTGGACTTTATCGTCGGGGTGAGGCTCGCTTATTAGTCGGAGGCCTACTTGATTCGGTCGGAGCCCCACTCTTCTTCTGCTTCTTCTTCTAACCTTTGCCTTCGGTTTGGCACCTATTAGAGGCTCCGTCCGCGTGCATGTGTTGGGAATAGTATCCCAAAGCCAATCGTCAGCCTGTTGACGGTTGTGCTCCTTTTGTATTAGTACATGAATTATAAATAAATAAAAGTTATTTTGATATTTTTTCATCACAAATGTTTCATCTTCTAATGAACTCCTGTGTTGTGGTGAAGTCCTTAGGACTATTTAGACTCGACAAAGGAGGATTTGTCGCTTAGTCCTTAAACATGTTCGCGACCAAATGATACGTTGTTACCAAGGACGACAATATTTATCGAGCATAGGTCGTTGTGTGCCATATGGGTTGGTTGTCCTCATAACCAAAGAGTGTGGAGACACTGGTATGGCATACAGGTGAGATGTAATGGTACATCTGCACTGAACGTGACCAACTCCGGAGCTATTTCTGCTGTCAAGATTTGCTCCGATGGGATATGGGTATAAATATCCCTCCGACCTGAGACCGCCACGGTGACTTGCAAGCAACTCACTGCACTTAGGCACTGGACTACCTGAATTTCTAATTCAGTGACGGAAGGTTGCTGGGTGTAGTCAAGTACTTGACTTGTCGGTGCGTATGTCAAGATGGGATTGACCACTCCAGTTTAGGAGCTGTGTACAGTCGTGTTTCAATTTAGCAAAATCTTGGTCAGGGTAGTCCTAGTGAGGAGTCACAGGACTAATTGAGTTGAGCACGATTCGGATGATATCATCAGGGTTGACAGTTTAACTCTGAGTCATCCTAAACACAGGGGTCAAAAGGGATGAATTATACGGTAACCATATTTACGTAGGTTCTGAATGTTGTGATTGTGATTATTCGACCTATCCGGTCGTCGGGTACTAGATGGTCACTTCGATTAGTACAGAAATTGGTTCCTGTGCTACCGGCTTAGGTTCGAACCTGCGGGGTCACACACATTAGAGGTTCCTTTCTGATCTGATGGCTGATTATGAGTCTTATCTATCTGAAACTCTATGATTGAGAATTAGGATTCTCTAATCATGAGTTCCATACATTTTGGGTACCGGGGTCAAAATTTTGAATTTCGAATTTTGAATTTGAAATTTGAACTCTTTGATCAGGGTTTCATATCGATGGTCTCTGATGCCTGATTGCCCATCGGATTTGGACTCAACATTTATGAGAGGTTTAATTAGTGATTTAATCATTAATTAACTCAATTTGATTGAGTAATTATTTTTGGATCAAGTCCAATTGAATTGGATTCAGTTTGGATTGACCCGATTAGGTTAAATGTTGACCTAATCGCTAAGGTGGTTTAGTCCCTGATTTGATCAGGGGTTAGGTTTAGTTAATTCCTGATTTGATTAGAATTTTATTAAGTCTAATTAAGCCTAATTATGTTGGGTTTAATTTGGTCTAATTGTGCTCAACCTATTTTAAACTAGGTTGGCTCAATTTGAATCAAACCACCTTGTTTTAAATTTTCTGCGTCACCCAACTTCCTTGCACCCATTTGAATTCACGAGAAGAAACTTCTCGTGAAATTTTTCTCACGCAAAACCCTTCCCCACATCCTCATTTGTGCGCCATATGGATGGATAAAATAATTAGTTAGCCATTCAAATTCAAAGCATGTTTGAATTTGAATGGATAACTTATCACTTGCCCTTTCATCCTTATCCATTTTGTGCGCCACATTACTTACACGAGAAAAGGTTTCTCGTGAAACTTTTTTCATGCACAAAGAGCCACGCCCCTTCTCTTCTCATGCCCAAAAGGATAGGGATAAGTTGGTTTTCGTTTAAATTCAAATATGATTTGAATTCAAATGTGTAACCTCTTGTCTTTATCCTCTCACGCGGATAAGACACGTTTGACGTTGTTTTAAAAAGAGGAGAAAGGTGGGACGTGCGTAAAAAAATTAGGAGAAAAACTTTGGGGTGTGAGAAAGGCTTCTGCGCAAGGTGAAGGTCCAAAACCTTCCGAGAGAAAAAGAAAGAAAAGAGAGAAAATTGGGCGCAGGGTTTTTGGTGTGTACCCTAGGGTTTCTACCTAGGGTTCGGGAAGTGAGATTGGTGTGCCACGAGTGTCGTGAGTCCACCAAATTTTAGAGAGAGATCCATCAGTCTCTCAAGTAACTGTGCAGACAATCTGGAGCATCCGAGAAGTCGGCACACATCGATCGAAGGAGTTCGATCAACATCTGCCATCAAAAGGGTGAAATCACGAACTAGCATTCGTGAGGAGCTGATCAGACGGAAGCTTCGTGTGGATGATCCGCAGATGCCAGATAGTTGGGTGGCTGTGATATGACGATCAGATCTCTCCGACGGTGATCAGATTGTGGTGATCGACTACCCGCAAAAGGTGATGTGTTCTGAACACAGTACTGTAAAACGTTTACTGATTCAAATTTGAATTTCAAATTTAAATGCATGCTGTTGTATCATATTTAGATCCTAGTGTAGGGTTAATTAGTATTAATTAATGAGATTAATTAATAATTCCACTGTAAAATAGTAATTTTGAAAAAAATTTAAAATTACCATTTTGCCCCTGCACTAAATTTTCGCTTCAATTGGTATCAGAGCAGGTTCTAGAATATGATATACATATGCATGCGTAGATTAGGTGTAATCTATAAGTTTAAATTTAAAATTCAAAATTCGAAATTCAAAAAGATTTGAAATTTGAAATTTGAAATTTGAAATTTGTTAGAAGTTTCAAATTTGAAATTCAAAATTTGAAATTTAAAATTTGGTTGAAATCTCAAATTTGAAATTTGAAATTTGAAATTCGAAATTTGAAATTTAAAATTTAAAATTCAAAATTTGAAATTTGAAATTTGGTTGAAATCTCAAATTTGAAATTTGAAATTTGAAATTCGAAATTTGAAATTTGAAATTCAAAATTCAAAATTTAAAATTCAAAGATTGAAAATTCGAAATTTGAAATTTGGTTGAAATCTCAAATTTGAAATTTAAAATTTGAAATTTGAAATTTGAAATTTGAAATTTGTATATTTAGATATACTTGATCCAAGTAGCAAGTAATCTAATTGGGTTGGTTGCCATGGCCGTCTGGTCATAGGAGAGAAGTAGGGTTTAAAGGTCCTCTCTTCCCATTCGATGGGGTCTCCTATGGCGGTAGGGGTGCCGATGCAATTATATCCCATGCCGATGAAGCAGCGAAAGGACTTAATTAAGAAATTTATCATGAATGTGTTAGATTAGATCTAAATGAAAATTTATGATTTATTTTGAGTTATTTTCTGTTATGAAATGAGCAATAGAATTGCTGTTTATGAAATGTGCTGACCCATTTGTGAAATGAGTTAACACATTTGGTGAACAGAAAATAAAATCTTTCAAATTTAAAAATTATTTTCGAAATGCCAAACCCTGATCCATCAGCCCAAGTACTTAATTAAAAGAATTAAGTGTTGTCTAGTAGGTCTAGAATTGTGAATTAAGACCTAAGATAATTGCATAAACTTTTGGGTCAATGGGTTAGATGAATTAGGTCCATAATTGGGTTAGACCTAAGGTTAGTTTAAAAAATGGACGAATTGGAGTAATTGGTCAAATCTAATCAAAAGTTGAATTAGATTAGGTCAAGGATACTCTAGACTCAACTTCAATAGTTGTAGTTGAATGGGTCCATATCTTTAACTAGACCAAGATGGACTTAATTCATGGCTACGCGGTAGAGCTCTATTTACTAAGTTGATCAAAATTAAAACTAATGAACCGGTTGGTGTCTAAGGTAAGTTCGGCAGTTTTGACGAGTGGTTCTTAAGCGGGAGCTACTCGCATTGATTCGATCATTGACGAGTTAATGGCAAATTCCCACCACTGATCTCACTTACCTGGCCAATCTGGTAAGTTAGATTTTGATTAGATCACTTGGTGATTAGAGCTCACCCATGTCATTAGGTAAATCAGTATGACTGATTTAGGTGCTCCTAATGTCAGCTTTAATTAAATCCTTTTTAATCTGACTTGGTGAAGTCAGTGGGAGGATTGAAATTGGCTGGATGATTTCTTCTCTACTATTCTTTAATAAAATCCTCAAAATTATTAGGTCCCTAAAATGATTAAGTTATAATGATAACTAAGTCATAGCCTCCCATTAAGTGAATGATAATGAGTCCATTAGTTCAATGATCATTGGAGGCCCAAAGGCCTGGTGCTCATTGGTTAATGGAATTATTATTCATAATATGATAATTTGATTGAGTCTTTCTGATGGTGGTTAGGTTGGCCGGCCAAAGTCGGGCCTGATCATTTATTGGTCCGATTCACTAAATTAAGTCATGTTAATGGTTGGACCTAACCAGATCTTTTCAGTGGAGGCCAAAGCCTACTGATTAGGTTCTGGGGCAAAATAAATTACTAGAAGTTGTTTAGAGAAACAACTGGTTAAGAACCTACCCATAGATGCACATGGGTTGACCAACCAAAGTTGAGCTCGTGTGTAGTCTGTGTGGATTCTAGTATCCATTAAGGAATTAAAGTAATTCCTCGAATTGGAGGATGAGGCTACCAGTTCGTAAAAATATTGGAAAAAACTTTAGACTAAAGTTCAAGTCTTTAGTATTAATTTATGTACTAATAGAGGTCTCGTTTTTCTTTAAGCAGCTATGGCCACTACCCTGTCGCTCCGGTCATTATTAGATAATGACAAGCTCATGGGATCCAATTTCGATAGCTGGTATCGAAAATTGAAAATCGTCCTTGAGCATGAACGGATCTTTTATGTAGTAACGGATCCAGCACCTGAGGAGCCAGCTCCGAATGCTAGTAAAGCGATCCGAGACACTTACTTGAAGTGGCTCAATGACCGCACCACCGTTCGATGTATTATGCTGGCAGCAATGAATGACGAGTTCAGCCGAAGGTTTGAGAACGCCCAGCCACAGGAGATGCTTCAAATGTTGAACGACTCCTTTGGCACGCCTGACGACGTTGAAAGGCACAAAACTAGTTGTGCTATTTTCAATGCTCGGATGAGGGATGGGGCCTCAGTCACTGATCATGTACTGTATATGATCGAGATGATTGAGCGCCTAAGCAAATTGGGCTTTCCTCTGCACGAGCAGCTCGGTAAGGATGCGATCCTTAATTCCTTGCCCAAGTCCTTCCTCCCATTCCTTACTCATTTCGAATGACAAAGCCTGCAGTAAACTACCACGGATTGTTGGGTTGCTGCAGAACTTTGAGAAGGATCACCAACTCCATAAGGAGTCGGTGAATGTAGTGGGAGGGTCTTCTTCTCGTCGTCAACCCTTTGGGAAGGGAAAGAAGAACAAGAAGAAGAAAAATAAGAAGGTGCAATCTCATGCTGGACAGTAGCACGGGGTCAGACCAAGAAGCGCAAGCATGACCAGAGCCAGGCGGAGTGCTTCTTTTGCAAGAAGCACGGGCATTGGAAGAGGAACTGTCCTTAATACATTGCCTCCCTGGACCCGAACAGGCCAAAGAAGAAGCAAGGTAATTATATGATAACTCCTTGTAACTTTTCGATTTGTGATACTACTGCCTGGGTATTGGATACCGGAAGCCCTTATCATATTTGTAATTCGATGCAGGGTCTGCAGGTCAGTAGGAGATTTGATGAAGGCGAGAGGTTCCTGAATGTTGGAGATGGAAGCAAAGTTCCAGTTCTAGCTTTAGGAATCATGAGTCTTGTAATCAATTCTCGTAATGTAATTCTGAGTGAATGTCACTATTGTCCAAGTTTTTTATTAAATATTATTTCTGTAGGCCTTTTGGCCATGTACGGTTATGATTTTTAATAAAAGAAAATATTTGCAATATCATTTTGAATGGTGTTACAATATTTGTTGGATAATTAAATAATAGAATTTACTTACTATCACAGCCTGTTAATGTGGTTCAAAAATTCGGTAAACGCTCTAAAATAGATAATGTGTCAGAAGTCTACCTTTGGCACTGTAGGCTAGGTCATATCAATAAGAACAGGATAAACAGGTTGGCTCAAGAAGGAATTCTTGAAGTTAGTGATTGTGAATCACTTCCAACCTGTGAATCCTGTCTTCTTGGAAAGATGACCAAATCACCTTTTACTGGAAAAGGTGAGCGAGCCAGTGAACTCTTAGGTCTGGTACATTCTGATGTATGTGGACCCATGAGCTCAAGTGCAAGAGGTGGATTTTCTACTTCATAACCTTCACAGACGACCTATCTAGGTATGGGTATGTCTATTTAATGAAGCATAAGTCAGAATCATTTGAAATGTTCAAACTATTCCGAAATGAGGTAGAAAAATAAACTGGGAAGTGTATTAAAACTCTTCGATCTGATCAAGGAGGTGAATACCTTTCCAATGAGTTTCTGACGTATCTAGGGGAGAATGGGATTCTCTCTCAGTGGACTCCTCCTGGAACACCACAACATAATGGTGTGTCTGAAAGGAGGAATCGGACCTTGTTAGACATGGTTCGATCCATGATGGGGTTTGCTGGTCTGCCGATCTCCCTCTGGGGATATGCACTCGAATCGGCTTGTTACCTTCTAAATAGAGTTCCGAGTAAGTCTGTAGCCAAAACGCCATATGAGATATGGATAGGACGTAAGCCAGTACTCTCGCACCTTAGGGTTTGGGGTGTCCGGCTTATGTTAAACGTTTAATTACAGACAAGCTTGGACCTAGGTCTGACAAGTGTAATTTTATAGGGTACCCAAAAGAGACCAAAGGGTATTATTTCTACCTTGCTGATGAGCAAAAGGTGTTTGTCAGCCTTAAGGCAATCTTTTTAGAAAAGGAGTTCCTTAGTGAAGGAACTGTTGCCTCTAAAGTCGAACTTGACGAAGTTCGACAGGTGAAAAAATCGACACATGTTACTGAACCTGAATCGGATTTGATTAGATCAGATCCGGAGCCCATTGATTATGCACCCTTAAAGCGGTCTGGTAGAGTACCACATCAACCGGACAGATATTATGGTTTCTTGATCCGAGATGGTGATCCTATCGAACTTGATGAAAACGATGAGGATCCGATCACCTACATGGATGCAATGCAGAGATCTGACTCTGAGAAATGGCTAGAGGCCATGAAATCCGAAATGGAGTCCATGAAGGTCAACGATGTGTGGACATTGGTTGACCCACCCGAAGGAGTAAAACCCATAGGGTGTAAGTGGGTCTTCAAAAGGAAGAGGGGCGCAGACGGAAAGGTGGAGACCTATAAAGCCCGTCTGGTTGCCAAGGAATATCGTCAACGTTATGGTATAGACTATGATGAGATGTTTTCTCCTGTGGCAATGCTCAAATCCATTCGGATTATGCTTGCGATAGCTGCCCATCTGGACTATGAAATCTGGCAGATGGATGTAAAGACAGCTTTCCTAAACGGAGAGCTGGACGAAGAGGTGTATATGATACAACCTGAAGGGTTCACATCCACAGATGAGTCTAAGGTGTGCAAGCTACAGAGGTCCATTTATGGACTTAAGCAGGCATCTCGAAGTTGGAACATACGTTTTTGATAGGACGATCAAAATGTATGGCTTCGTTAAGAACGGAGAAGAACCCTACATTTATAAGTGGGCTAATGGTCCAGCAGTAGTATTTCTTGTATTGTATGTGGATGACATTCTCTTAATCGGGAATGATGTCCCTGCATTACAGGGAATAAAGATTTGGCTATCGTCACAGTTCTCCATGAAGGATCTGGGAGAAGCTTCCTACATCCTAGGGATGAGGATCTATAGGGATAGATCCAAAAAGTTGCTTGGCTTATCCCAGTCCACGTACATTGATACTATGCTGAAAAGGTTCAGCATGGAAAAATTCCAAGAAAGGCTATCTACCGATAGGCCATGGAATTTCTCTCTCGAAGAGGGATTGTCCGACAACACCTCAAGAAAGAGAGCGTATGGGTAGGATTCCATATGCTTCGGCAGTGGAATCTATCATGTACGCCATGACATGTACACGACCAGATGTGGCATACTCACTAGGGGTAGTGAGTAGATACCAATCTGATCCAGGAGAGAATCACTGGAAGGTTGTTAAAACCATCCTGAAGTATTTGAGAAATACTAAGGACCAGTGCTT
>NC_026002.2:7227695-7264351 GCF_000442705.2 Elaeis guineensis
TGTATAAGTACATTTTGTATAATTCATGAACACCTGAAAAACACTCCAATTCAAGCACAGTTTACAAAACAACTGAGATGATCTACATTCAATATAAAGGAAACTCTAACTGCATCAAGTTGCTTAATTCAAATACAAATTAATAAAGGAAAAACAAATATTTAGAAAAGGGGAAAAATTCACCTGACGCTCACGTTGCATACGCATGACAGCCTTGTCGAATTCCTGGAGCGTGTCGTCCTTTTCCCAATTCGCTTATCCAGGAACTTAGATGACTTGGTACTCTCTTCGTACTCCTTCAGCAAAGTCTTCTTTCTCTGTTATCAAGATCCAGAAGGAAAAAAGCGGGAAAACATAGCACCAGCTCATGAGAAATTCGCCATACATAAATCTTGATAAACTTATACCATTCTTTTCATTAAAGAAGCGAACTTTATCTAAGTAAATAAAAGAAGACCCAAGTTCTGCAGAGATGAGACTCGGATTCACTGGAAAGGAGATGGACACAGTGGTGAGAGATAAAGGAGGGAGTAAAGGGGGTACCTTTTCGATGGCGAGAGAACGGGCAAGGCCGACGCGGCGTTCCTCACCCTTGCGCTTCTTCCCAAGGATGTCGAATTTGCGGCGAGACCAGATGGTCTCGAAGGGGTTCGCCCGGACAGGCTTCGCTGCCTTCATGGCGGCGGCCGCCGGGCCGGAAAGCAAGCTCTTGGCACTCTTCTTCTTCTTCGAATTGGAGCTGCTCGAAGATTTCGATTGGGCCTTTGTCTTCGCCATTGGCGGCGGGTGGATGGAGGCCACAACGATGTCGGACTCAGAGAGATAGAAGGCGAGGATGGAGCAAAAAGAGGGGTTTAGGGTTTTTATTTAATAAATAAATAAATGTCGGCGAACCGCAAGAGGTAAAAGAAAAACAGAAACGTGGCGGCTTCCGAACTCCCCAATTCACGGTAAAAAAAAAAAGCGGGCCGCCATTTTTTTTTTTTTTTTTCAAGAACTGAATTGAAAATTTTGTAGCCAAAGAAGAATCCCTCCGATGAAAAAACCCCAAACCCTACAGGGTTCTACCTCAAAACCTCAAGGGACCAACTCACACCGCCACAACTAGGACAAAATCCTAAAACCCCCTGTGATCTCCCTAGGTGCCCTCCTTCCCCACAGATCTCCGAAAAGCGAATGAAATGAAAAAAAAAAAAAAGAAGCGAAAAAAAAAAATATCAATCTATGTGAGACAAGGTTTATCTTTCGAACTTTTCCATCTTTCCTTTGCTTTCATTGATTTTTCCTATGTTTTCCACCGGTTTTTCCCCTGCTTTTTCGATCCTTCGTATCAATCGGGTGGGAGGCTTGGGGCGGCCGAACAGTGAAGCTTAGGCGAGGGCAACATTTTGTGTTGGGTATTTATATGTAAGCGTCCAAAAAAATTAAATATATTATAATTAATTTAAAAATAGATATAATTTTATTAAAAAATAAAAAAAAAATATGGTTGATTGTATTTATTGGGTACTATTATTTTATCAAAAAAATTTTGAATTTTCAAAATAAATTTTAAAATTATATATTAAATGTGTAGAAGTACTTAAATTATATATTAAATATCCAACGACACCCAAAAAGACCAACCCAATTAGAATTTACGATGCTATATTCAAACATAAAAAAATATTTAAATTTATTATCTATGATTCAAAAATATCTAAATATTAATATAAATAAAATTGATAATTTTATGATATGAATTTAGAATTGAGTTTAAATATATTGTTAGTTCAACTAAGATTTATATAGAGTTGGATTGGTAATATTTTAAATATAAAATAATATTTTATTATATCAAAAAACTTGCATATATATTTGTTAAAAAAAATTGCATATGTAAAAAAAATAAATTATTTAATATTTTTTTAGGAGAGAAAAAATTATTTACAAAGCAAGGTTAAAATTAATTATATTAAAAAATATCAATACCATCCTATATTCATTGGAATGTAAAAAATATACCTACGTTTCTCTATGTCACCCAATTAGAAATCTCTCAACTATTTTTGTATTTCCAACCGAAAAGAATCAAATTTGATTGGTGAGCTTAAAAGATCATCTCACTGGTCATGAAAGCACTACGGCTCACACAAAATATGATAAGGTGAAAATTAGTGCATTGCACAATGCATTGCTTTGAAAATAACACTTGCTCGGCATTAAATTTTTATTTTTATTTTTGACCATAAAAAGATAGCTAGGTTATTGATGATTTCTTTGGACTTATGGTGAAACTATTAGCCATGATATGAAGATGCACACTTATAACCTACATAAATCAAATTCAAGATGTAAGTATTGCAAATAGTCAGAGTTATAATTCAAAAGCTACTTGTTTATATCGCTCGTCAGCTCACCATCATGAAGGAGCTAATTTATGAAGTTTCCTATACAAGATATGATTTGGAGAGGTATCTGCGGCTTTTAGATGATTTCCCTACGTAATATATATAAGCATTGCCATGATCAATGCAGGTTTGGTGTCACTAACTTTCCTAAGTTGGATGATGGTAGGGCTTCTCGGAACCTACCATGAGTGCCATAATTATAACCAAACAATTTGAGGAACTAATTTGTGTCCATACGGTTCTCGAAAGTATATAAACCATACTCGACTTTCCCCATGCATCAAATTCTTGGGTGCAATGCATCGAATAGAAAGAGGCAAACGTCCTCATCAAAGGAGAGAGAAAAAAGGTAGATGGTGAACTTGATCTATGAATTTAGAAAAGTTACAAAAAGGGATTAAAAAAAAACGCAGGTGCAACCATCAATATACCTCCTTTATTTTTCCTGGGGCAAGCTCAATAGACTTTGACATGACCATGACCAGCTTTGTTTTTTTCCTTTTTTTTTTTTTTTTTTTTTTTTTTTTTTTTTTTTGGGGTAAACGGACCAACTTTGTTAATATGGAATTGTTCAACATCAACTCACGAAAAAATTTTACTCCCTCTGTTAAGATTTGATGTCTCAAGATTTGATCCATATTGAGCCCATAACGAGGTTCGCGGCGAAAAATGGAGTCCAACGAGACTAAGATCACCATAAACGGAGCTCGGATGGAAGAGATACGAGCTTTTGAAGTAGGCGGGCGCGCGGTCCAGCCCACGCGCGGGCCCGCAGGACGCGGTCCGGGCCCAAGCGCCCAGCACAGGGGCGGCCCAGGCTCGCACACGCGGGCCGGCTCAAGCCCAGACACCGTTGGGCCTGGCCTGTACCTCGGTCCTCTGTGGATCGGACGATCCACGTCCGAGTCTATAGACCGCCTGGGCGTTTCCTAGGCATTTCTCGTGGTCCACAGTACTATTTCATGGACCGGAACGCGATCGGATGGCGTGGGTGGCTCCCGGTCTTGATCCAACGGCTTGGGACTTGATTTGAGTTGATTAAGAAGTCTTAAACCTAATCTAAGTGGGTTTAAGCCTTATAAAAGGCTGTGAACGTGAACAGGATGTGTGGTCTACTGTTTTGCCGCAGGAAGCGCCGTACGGAGCCCGCAGAGAGAAAAAAAAAAGAGTGCGTTGCTGAGAGAGGAGCATGAAGCTCCTGGACAGCGGACGTCAGACACTTCAGGGGTTCAGGGGGGCCTTCTAAGAGAGAGCTTTTATGAGGGAGAACTTCCTGTAATGGAGAATTGGGTGTACAAGGGTTGAGGGTGAGGTCTCCTCTTGTAAAATTTCTTTTTCATAATGAAGTTTGCATGCCCCGTGGAGGCGAGTCCTTTTGTGGCTGATCCACATATTTTGATTATTTTTATTTTATTTCTTCTTTCTTCCTACTGCCTCGCATGGTATTGAAAAGGTCCTGGAAGGTAGTGTTCTGGCCAGACATCCACCCAATAAGTGGTATCAGAGCAAGGTGGTACAAGAATGTAGATTGCAGCGGTGGTGAACAAGACTCAAGATGGAGAAGACAGGAACAATCAAGATGGAAATCAACAAATTTGATGGTAAGAACAATTTCTCCTTGTGGCAAGCAAGGGTGAAGGACGTGCTCATCCAACAAGGGTTGATCGATGCTCTCTTGTGCGATGAAAAACCGACCACCATGGAGGTACGAAATTGGAAATGGCTACAGATGCAAGCGGTGAGTACCATCCGCATGTACCTGATGGATGAGGTGGTGATCCATGTACTGAGTGAGACTTCCCCGACGGTGTTGTGGTCGAAGCTCGAGGAGTTGTACATGGCGAAGTCTCTCACCAACACTCTTTTCCTTTGGAGATAGTTTTACTAACTGCAGATGGCCGAGGGACAGAGTGTATAGGAGCATCTAAGCCACTTCCAAAAGATCCTCACTGACCTCCTCAGTGTTGGTGAGAATGTTGAGGAGAAGACAAAGGCGCTAGTTTTGCTAGCGCCGCTTCTCCTTTCGTATGAGTCCTTGGTGACTGCTCTTCTAGTGGGAAAGAGCACTATCAAGATGGATGAGGTCATCGCGGTGATACTCCAGAACGAGATTCTCAGGAGGGAGAACCTGGCTTCGAGCTCAGGTGGCGGTAGCTCAGCTTTGGTGGCTTCTGGAGGAGCAGGAGGCGGTAGACGAAGCGACAGGAGATCGCGACGAGGGCGGTCCAAGTCCAGGAAGGACTTGAGCAAAACCAGGTATTACCGATGTGAGGATTTGGGGCATCTAGCCAAAGATTATCCTCAACTCAAAAATCGGACAATGACTGCTGTGGCGACGGCTGATAACGATTCAGATGGAGATGTCCTGGAGATATCTGATGAGATATCTACTTCTTTCCAGCAGTGGATATCATGTATGTTGCAGAGAGGAGCAGTTTGACTCCTTGTAGAACAGTGAGGGCATTGTATATCTTCCAGATGGATCGAACTGTGCGATCAGAGGCATTGGGACGGTCAGTTGGAGGATACATGATGGTGCAGTGAGAAGATTAGGGGAGGTCCGATACATATCCGATTTCAGGCGAAATCTTATCTCACTTAGCAGACTGGATTCGAGAGGCTACAGGATGGTAGCTGGTGGAGGAATCCTGAGGGTGCTACGCGACGATTGGATTGTGCTAGAGGGGAAGAAGGGGAGCAGAAGATATTATTACCTGACGGAGAGCCCAGTGCGAGGTGGAGCTTCGGGAGTCAAGCAGAGCTCAGAGCGAGGTGGAGCTCCAGGTGGAGGTGAATCGGGTACGAGACAGAAGACTCGGAAGGACGAGAGGCGACGTCGCAAGGTGAGATTCCTATTACCGCAGAATGTTGCCCCGAGTAGGTCTTAGGTCAGGAGGAGCATAGCATACGACGGAGATGGGATCGAGCGGCCTGGCTCGACTCTCATGTTTGTCCATCCATGATCAGCAGGCGATTGTCCCAGGGCATGGGGGCAAGAAAATCCAGAAGCTCTCGGAGTTAGGAGGAGGCCGAATATCGAGTCGAGGTGAAGATTGTTAAGATTTGATGCCTTGAGATTCGGTCCACATTGAGCCTACAGTGAGGTTCGCGATGAAAAATGAAGTCCAACGAGACCAAGATCATCCCAAACGGAACTCGGATGGAAGAGATATGAGCTTTTAAAGTATGCGTGAGGCCCAGGTGGGCGCACGGCCTAGTCGGGCGCGCGGCCCAGCCCACACGCGGGCCTGCGGGGTGCGGCCCGGGCCCAGGCGCGTGGGCTGGCCCGCGCGCGCAGGCACCGCTGGGGCCTGGCCTGTACCTCAATCCACCGTGGATCGGGCGGTCCACCGTGGACCGGACGGTCCATGGCCGGGTCTGTGGACCACCTGGGCATTTTCCAGACGTTTCTCGCGGTCCACGGCACTATTCCATGGACCGGAGCGTGATCGGATGGTGTGGGTGGCTCCCTGTCTTGATCCAATGGCTTGGAACTTGATTTGGGTTGATTAAGAAGTCTTAAACCTAATCTAAGTGGATTTAAGCCTTATAAAAGGCTGTGAACATGAACAGGGTGTGTGGTCTGCTGTTTTGCCGTAGGAAGTGCCGTACGGAGCCCGCAGAGAGAAAAAAAAAAAGAGGGTATGTCGCTGAGAAAGAAAGAGCACGAAGCTCTTGGACAGCGGACGCCAGACACTTCAGAGGTTCAGGGGGGCCTTCCAAGAGAGAGAGCTTTTGTGAGGGAGAACTTCCTGTGAAGGAGAATTAGATGTACAAGGGTTGAGGGTGAGGCCTCCTCTTGTAAAATTTCTTTTTTATAGTGAAGTTTGTATGCCCCGTGGAGACGAACCCTTTTGTGACTGATCTATGTATTTTGATTATTTTTATTTTATTATTTTTTTTCTACTATATCATATAGTACTGAAAAGATTCTGAAAAATAATATCCTGACCAGACATCCATCCAACACCCTCAAACTCAAGCTGATCCAACTGTTCAAAGTCACGGCAATCAAACCAAAAATACACGCTTAATAACCCATAGATTAAACCGTCCACCGTCCTCGCAACCCACGGCCCCTCATCAAGTCATTCCCTGGGGTTTCAAAGTTGGGCCGACCTCAGGCCTTAACCGTTGGCCCCGTCCAAGTCGCCATACGAGAAAAACGCTGTTTGGACTTCAAACGTCTGAACCCATGCAAACATACGCAAGCTAACCAAGTCAATCGTGTACCAGTGAAGGAGGTGGTGAGAAACCTGCAGCTATATATATAAAGAGCTCCCTTGGTCCATCTTTATTCCACATTGCGCCATCAAACATCTACTGCATTCTGTACCAGAAAAAAAAAAAAAAACATCTACTGCATTCCGTAAAGGAATAACTCGCAGTTTAGTTCTTTTAGAGATGGGTCTTCACTCTAAAGAACTGTTATTTCTCGTCCTGGTGATCTTAAGCTTGATTCCACTTTTGGCAGCTGCAAGGCGCTTGGAAGGAGAGTGGGGGCAGGCAGAAAGTGGTGGGCTTGTGCTGGAGGTCCTGAGAAGTGTGGTGCCACCTTCGGGGCCTTCAGGCTGCACCCACAACCCACAAAACCATGGTGGTTCTTGTCACCATCGTTGAAGTGTCTGCCAATGGGCTCTTTCTGTTATAATGTGAACTTGCATGGTGTGCTATAAAATAAGGAGATATTGATTTCTCTTTTTTTTTTTTTTTTTTGGAAAAAAATGACGGGTTCCATGCAAAACGATGGAACTTCAATAACTAGTGATATTGTTACGTCAAACAGTTTTTTCCTCTTATTGATCTGTTTCATTTGCTTGTTAATGTAATTGGGCAGTTGACATACCCAAGATACACTGTTATGTTCATGCAACAGAAAAGGTGCGTAAAATGTCTTTTGAGAAATTAATAAAAAGATGTGTACAATGTGATCTCAAGTTTAATAAATCTCTTTCTACCTCTCTCTCTCACACACACATAAAACACACATAAATTGCGGCGTGGTGCATCCGTCGATGGCATCCATCATAGGATGGACAGCCATCAAATAATGCACACGATGTGCATTGCATGGCTCACACTTGTGCATGGCCGTCCACCTTGTGATGGATGCCATCGACAGAGGCATCACACCCAACTTGCTGCATGCGCATGGTAAGGATCCATTGCAAGAAATCTTCCATAAGAGTCTTGAACTATTACTACACCAGTACCTATTGCCATGCAAGCTTCCCTAAAAGTTTAATAAAATACTTGTACTTAGAGGGCGATGAAGCAGGGTTGGCCATCCAAACATCAGATACACATATGGATAGCATACCTGCGGTTTTAGATGTCCTAGTTGAAACTATATTCACTAAAGGTTATTAATTATGTCAATTTCATATGGAATGAATACGGAGGTTGTCATTTATTGTGTTAGAAAGATGTTGATTGGGGTGTTGGTTGTATCTTTCAGATGGAAGGATGATTGATGCATCTTTTTTTGTAATGTGAACCACTAGATATATAGCTATCGGTTAATTAGCACAGCTTGCAAAACATAATATTTGACTCATGATCTATACCGACAATTTGAAGGAAGAGGTTGAACGATTTTGAAAGTTGTTTAAAATGTAATTTAATGATTGATGTTGCAAAAGAAGATCCATTATCCTTTTGCATGGAGGATACAACCCAACCTATTTGGTTGCCTCAGAGAGTCCAAAACGTCCCAAGGAACTTAAAAGGGATACCTTGTTGTTCGCAAAAGTTGACTCCAATTGCTACAATATTTTTAGATATGTTATAAGCCTAAGCACATGATCAAAATTACAATGTTGTCATCTAATGGTGAATGGATGCATGCAATATATATTTCTGTACGCCGCGCACTTCTCTCAGGATCTCCTATGAATTTTTTAGTTCAACCTGAGACTTTTTTGTACATCTAATAGTTTTCTAAAAATTATACAATTTAACAAAGTGCATAGAAAATTGAGATCCGATGTTGCGCCCGTCGTTTATTTGGAAGTAGGTTAAATCAAGCCTTACCAAATGTGTCTGACCATGAAATTCTATGTGGTGCTCCAACTGTTATTTTTTTATTACCAAAGAATGACAATAAAGTATTTAGTTTCATTTGGTTTTCAATATTATGATTTTTAATTTATTCCAGTAAACTGCTATAATCATTTTCTTTTATTTTTCGGTAAGAAAATAATCTCTTTCATTATCACATCAAGGTTCATAAAGAATAATATCCAAAGACAAGGATCATAGAACAACTATTAAGATTTTCTTAAAAATTCTAGATGTTTTGGAACTCATAACAAGAGAGATTTTATGGACCGCTATATTGAGCATCCACACATTTTTTTCTTTTAGTTGAGGTACATACATCGATAGTTGATATATGAACACAAGAGGATCAAAGAGCAGTGAAATTGTTCTTGCAAGTAGCTAGTTAGGAGTACTTGTGGCTTAAAATAGTTTGGTAAAGTAATGCTGGTTTTCCATTGTCGTAGCCATCATAGTTTTGCTCTAATTAATACAAGGTTGCACCGTTTTCCTCGTAGAAGACGGTTCACGTGAGACGTAAGCTGGACGTTCATGGCTACTCCATGCATGACTTTGCCGGTGTCACGGCAAGTTAATTAGTCAGCAGTTTTAGACGTTCATATGGAGACTGTTTGACCACAAACATCACGTAAATCCTTGGACTTGGCTTCTTTCCAACGTTGACAATTAAAACTAAAAAAACCGAGATACCGCGTGGTAGTTGGCTCCGTCGACCGAGTCAAAGAAAACGCTGTTTAGACTTCAAAACCATGCAGACATGAATCACATCCACTTAATAAACTTTGTTATATATACTAAGCTTCCTTTCATTCCTTTACCTCATTCCATTATCAGTGATCTCTCTACCTATCATCATCCTATTATCCGAGGAAAGGAAAAGAAACAGTGCAGATCTCTTTTCTTTACGGAAATGGGTCTGTGCTCACGAGAGCTTCTGCTTCTTGCTTTGGTGATCTCAAGCTTGCATCCTCTCGTGGCGGTGAGGCCTTTGGACGGAGAGTGGTTGCCGGAGAACGTTGGGCTCTTGTTGGAGTCTCTTCCTAAGGGGTCGTCACAGTCTTCTAAGGCATCAGGCTGCACCAGTAACACCAACAACCATAGCGGAACTTGTCCCCATTCTTAGCAATGGAATTGTGATGGGCCTGGAGTTGAGTCTATTTTCCCTTGATCCTTCGGAAGCTCCCATCTAAAGGATGGAAGCCTTGAGCATGCATTTTATGGCACCTCTCCTATTTTCCCTTCTTCTTCTTCTTCTTCTTCTTTTTCTTTTTTTTTCTTTTCCTTTTTCACATGGCTTATGCATTTTTTTTTTCTAATTGTATTCTTTATTTATTTGCATGGGATATAGCCGTGCAATTGAATTAATAGAGAACATGTACCAGTTTCTGCTCTTTTGTTGTTGAAGGGGTAAAAAATCTTTCATTTAAGTCCATGAAATTGTGCATGAAAAGCAAATGTTGTGGAATTTCTCATATATTTCAATCTAGATGTCTGCACCTGCTAGAATATTTCGCAGAGCTCCTCTCTAAACTTGTGAAGGAAAAATATATAAAATTGTCATATAAGAAAGAAATTTACGTTTTAGGGAAGGCAAATTATATATGTTACAAACTGAAATTAGTAAGATGCAAATACCTTATATAACTTTGGTGTATGATATAATCAATTGGAGGCAGTGTGCTTTTGTAATTTAATTAGTGTGTTTACACCTTTGGACCCAAAATATTTCTTAGTGTTTGTGATCAATATCCATCTGACCGGAATGCCAAAATTAAAATATTTAAATTTAGTTAGAAAAAATAATATGGAGAACTATGCCAACTCATACCATATTGATGTAGTAGTATAAATCATCATCGTTATCACCATGACCATCATTTTACTTATTTACTAATTTATGACCTAGAGTTTATGTTTGCTTTTCTCGTGTAAAAGTATTTTTTTTTATTTTTTGATTTTTAAAAAATAAAAATCAAAGAGTAATATTTGATAACATCATGAACAATAAAAAATTAAAATTAAAATAATCAAAATAATTGCTTTATATGCAAAGAAAAAAATTTTTTTCTTTTCAAAATTTATTTTTCTGCTTTTTTTGCTTCCTCACATCTAAAACGTCAAACCAAAAAGTAAAAAGTCCGAACTCTTCACCTCCTCATCCCTTTCTTTCTCCCTTCCCAAATCCTTCTTCCTCGTCGAGTTCTTCACCTGCCATCCCCAAATGTTATTTTTTACTTTATAGCAATTTGGTTATCAAATATATTTTTTATTTTTTTATTTTTATTTAATAAAAAAATAAAAATAAATAAAAAATATTTTTTAAAAATCAAAAAGTGTAACCAAACGTACCCTAATATACCGTGTGTAACGAATAAGTCACCTTTGGACCTCTATGGCTGGTTTGATGGACGGCCTCCTGCACACTACATCAGCGTGTGATGGTAAGCCCTTGAAAGAGGAGCGTGGGTTTAACCCATGACCTAACCTAATCTAAGACATTTAGATCTAACCCAACCCATTTTAGAAGACCCGTAGATCTGGTCAGATTCAAATATGAGACCCTATTCCACATTTTGGCTTGGGCTTGGATTTTATAGACTTTGACTTGACTTGACGAGACTCGATCCGTGCACTATGCGGGATTTATTTTGGGGCTTCCGATTGACTATCCAACTTGACTCGGCCCAAATTAATTGACTTGGAGAGAATATATTCCAATTTGTTTCTTCTTTTCTGTGTTCAGAGAAAATCACTCAGACTAACCTCCCCACCACTCGAGGTCATTAATCTTTCGAAGCAAATCATGGTTCTAGCTAAACACTAATTCATGGAGTTTTGACCATATTAGCAAACCATTTTATGGCAGTCAAAATTCAATTCGATTCAAAAGTAAGAACAATTTTTTTTTTCATAAAATTTTGTTAGTAAAATAAAAACATGGACGCGAGCCAGACCTAATCTGGACTAGAATATTTTTGTTGGGTATGACCTTAACCTGATTTTAAAAACTTGTTGGATCTAATGTACTTTCCATGGACCTAATAAGATTCTACGTGATCATCTATTGGATTGGGTTTATGTCCAATATCAAGGCCGGTGCATGAAACTGAGTTGGGTTAGGGTCAAGCATGCTATCCAGTCCAATCCATTTATAGCCCTACGTGTGTGGGTGTGGGGTGGGCGTGCGTGGTGCGTGGGTATTGCATGCATAAGACTTGTATTGCTCTAGTTTTGGGTTATATACATTGAAAATATGCATGCAATGCATCTGTGCTTCAATACACGCACACGTGTGAAACTCCCCTATGTGTTGATTGCTACAGATTCTTAGTGGATAATTTGGAAATCCCAACTACTATAATCAGCTGGAAAATTAGTTGGATCCTTTTGTTTTGATATTAGGCTTCTCCTATTTAATGATCGTACACCTCTGTCTAGCAATTAGAGAATCTGGACTTGGGTCTTGTGTGATGCATTTTCAAGTATTGGAACTAGATAATTATAGTATGAATGGAGTTCCCATTTTTTTTCCTTTTTCTCTCTTAAAAAACTAAAAACGCCGCGAGCTTGGCTAGATGAATAATCAAATGCCTACGGCTACCACGCCGGGCACTATTTAGAGGAATTGTGAGAGAAGCTCAAGATTTTAGGCTTGAAAGAGAGAAAGCAAAGGCTACAGAGTACGCAAACACTAAACAGGCTATGAAAGGTTAAGAAAAACAAGGCATTGGCAAATAGAGCCAGCGTTTTAGGTCTTTTTCACTTCCAAGAATATCGACTATTAATGATTTGTGAGATCAGGTTTATTTTTTTCCCGTGGGGTTTCGATGGGGTTCTAGTATTTATACCTTTTGTTTAATCCTTTTGATTGGTTCGTGCAATGGATATAAAATAATCTTAATTAGGTAACCCATGTCAAACCATTGGTGTGCATGCATGTAGTAATTTATGCTGTTATTTTCCGGTTTGAACAATTTTGTGATGGATTTTTCTTGAAAAAAATTCTCTAGATGTGACGTGACCAAGGCAGCATTATGCTTTAGGTGCCTATGAATTCACTAACTTGGCGTTGAAAGACTCCCACGAGGAGACATGCATTACTTAATTATACCGGTTGCTAATCTATTTCCTAAATTTCAATAGATCGAATACTCATGATTGCTCTAATCAACTAGAGTATCGATTGGATTATCAATAAATAGAATGCCTATGATTGCTCTAATCAACTAGAAGTATTGGTTCTGATTTGAAGAATTGGCGTTCATCTTAGGATCACTTTATTTATGGAGAAGATAATTTGGAATTGACTTTCGGTGCCTGTTGTAGCCAACTTCCTCATCGCCTATTGCTAGAAACAAGAACCTACAAAACAACGTCCACACTGATCGAAGTTATCTCTGACGGAGACCCTCTGATGCTGTTGCCTTACCCCTTTTTATAGAAAAGATAGTTGTAATCGTCGGATATGGTCCCGCATTTTATAGCGTAGAATTATTCGGCTATAATCTCGTGATGGGTTATTAATTTTCACGGATTACACCATGATATTTGAAGGATAACAGTCCATGACAGTTATGATATGTCGAATGAGTCGGCCGACTATGCATCGGGGGTTGACCATCGGTTAAGAACTCTGAAATACCGATGATCGAAGTAGTCCGCTGTCTGTAGTATCTGAACATCGGTCACTTACCGATCTTGAGTCGGTGAGGTGTGTTCGGTTTGTCGGCTGAGAGTAGTGTCGGTCTGCTTGGTCAATGTTCGGTCGGTAGTTGCTTTCAGGGTCATGTCCGTTTGTGGGGTCAAAGTCGGGTGTCGGTCGGTCTGCGCTGGAGATCAGTCGGTTTATGGGGGTCGGTCGGTTTATCCCTACAATTGTTTCCCCACTTCTGAGTCCAATGGTGAGTCACCGCGTGCATCGCCATGTGGTCAGTTGCCTTGGACGAAAGGAGTTGTTGTCTGTCATGTCGAATCACGACTCTGCCACTACATTCTCTGGAGTACGGTCGATCAACCATTTTATCGTCTTTGAGTTGTCGTATCAGCAGGAAGATTTGGTGTCAGGCGTCGTTTGCGGAAGGTAAGCCGGCGCTAGGCGTTATATCGGAAAGGCGAACCGACGTCGTGCGATTTGATTCTGGCATGTAAATTTCTGCCACGTGTCGGGATGTTATTGAGTCAGAGCTGTACACACGGATGGAGGTGACGTGGTTTAATCTGGTGTAGGTGCGTTGAATCGTCGGATCGATGACAGGTCCAGATGCTACCACATGTCATCATCTGGCATGGTCTCGATCTGGCTACTTTCATCTGGGTCGTTGGGCGTTCCTCTATATAAAGGACTGCTGTCAGTCAGGTATCCATCCCTTATTTTGTCTCTTTTGGTGGGAGAGCTCTGTCAGAGAGCTGCTTTCATGCAAAAACATTCCTTATCGTTTTCTCTTTGAGTTCCTTTGGATTTTTGATAGTTCTTTCAATGGGTGAGATTCCTGCAGGAGGTGGTTGGTTGGAGATTTCGACCAATGACTCCCTGTCGGGCCCGGGAGTTTTCTTGTTCTCAGATCCAATTGTTGGTCAGTTTCGGAAGCGACATTACGCTTCGGGCTGATATCAATTTTTTACTCCTGGTGCCGATGGTGGGGTCAACGACCCGTTACCGTATATCTCGCATCCCCGTCTCAGCTGCATGATTAAGGTCATCTTCGGCGGTGGACAAAAATCTGAAGCCCTTCTTTAGCTTTTATACGAGGAGGGTGTGGTCGTCAACTGGGTGAGACCCTCTCTATTCCCGTATGAGTAGGTCAAGCTGTTGATGTGGTTGGCTGAGTAATGTGATCGATTAATCATCTTCACAGCTCAACTCGAGTCGTATCGTCCCCCAAGCTGGAAGGTGGAGTTTATTGAAGAAGCTGATTTAAGGTGGGCCTGCCGATTCTTCAGTAGAGCGAAGGGTAGCGATGAAGATTAGTTGGCATTTTCTTTGATTTTTCTTTTTGTAAAAAAAGATATAATCGGACTTTGATCCAATTTTGTAATCTCTCTTTTTTGATAATAAAAGAAGTACTTCTGTTTTGAAATGCTTCTCTGTATCGTCGAGTCTGCAATATCTGTTTGTAGAATAATCTCTGAATGTAAATCGTAGATTCGACCATTTCACAGATTTTGTAGAATCTACTAATCGCATAGTTTCTGATGTATTTAGTTAGGATAACGATGGTAAGTCGAATATCTATTACCTGAAGCTTGATTGGGTTTATACGTCGTATTGTTTGATAATCGGTGGTAAGCCGAATATCCCTCGACTGACCATGGCCATATCGATATAATTTCAATCCGACCTTGGTCATCTTGTCATTTTGCCTTTCTTAGTTGATACTAAGTCGGCAAATTAGCCAGCTGCTTCAATGGAGAGCCGACTATGAGGGCAGTGCGACTTTTGTGGAGAAAGTCTGCGTTGCCAGCGTTGGCCTCCAGTTGAAGTCGATAAGTCAGTTCTGCAAAAAAATCAGAATGTAGTCGGTATCGAGATAGTCGATCATCTGACTTTTACAGTGAAAATCGAAGTATATTCGGTGTCGAGATGGTCGATCTTCTGGCTTTTACAATAAAAATTGAAGTATATTCGATGTCGAGATGGTCGATCCTCTGGCTTTTACAGTGAAAGCCTGCATACTTGATGTCGCTTTAAAATCATAGTCGGAACGTTGGTTTTTGCAAGAAGACCGAAATATAGTTGACACTAAAGCAGTTGATTCTTCAAGTAGTTACATTCGGAAGGAAGTCGAGTAGAATAAAACATCCATCATACTTTTATTAGCTAATTGTCGAAACAACAACAGCATCGTTGTGAGGAGTTTGAATTCTCCGAACATCTTCTTTCAAAAAAGTTATAACATTGAGTTGTTGTCATTTTGCCGACTCTTCTTCGGGAGTTATCCCTCAGTTCAGTCATCCGGAGATCATATTGATGACTCCCACAATCGATTGATTATTTACAGCTTTCTCAGTCAGTTGAAGATTGAGTCAGCGGATCCCTCCGATATTTTTGAGGTAACCTCGTCGTATTAGAGCCTCTATTTTATCCCTGAGCTGGATGCATTGTTCGATGTCGTAGCCGTGGTCATGGTGAAACTAGCAATACTTTCTTTAATCGTGGTTCTTCGTTTTCATCGATGAAGGATGTCATAGATATTTCGCCCCTTCGATCTTCATGAGGATCTATGCACGAAGAGCAGAAAGAGGGGTATAGGAGTTATACCTATTATACGTCGGCTTTGGACTTCATCGTCGGGGTGAGGCTCGCTTATTAGTCGGAGGTCTACTTGATTCGGCCGGAGCCCCACTCTTCTTCTGCTTCTTCTTCTAACCTTTGCTTTCGGTTTGGCACCGGTCAGAGGCTCCGTCTATGTGCATGTACTTGTACGCGCGCTCTATAAGTTCAGCATACGTCCGAGGGTTTCTGTCTCTCCTTGTTTGATCGAGAAGAGATTATTCGAGATTCATGGTGGCCTCCGACTGGTGCTGAAGTGGGCCATGAAGGAATATTCTAGCTGTCTGAAAGAGTGGATGCTTTCCGACCGAAGCCCAGAGTACCAAGCTCAAGCATCTTTCCAAAGTGTGGCAGAAAGCCGATGCATAGATGGGTATCGGTTGCCCTTTGGATTGTCATGAGAGCCTTGTAGCTCTCAAAGTGATCAATTGGGTCAGTGGTACCATCATATGGTTCCACGTGCAGCATTTTGAACCAAGTCGGGATCGGTTCATCCAAGACATATCGAGAGAGAGGTTGGGCAGTATGAAAATCAAAATCATTTGAAGACTTCTGACCGTCCATCTGGAGTTGGACAAATCGGCGGTCGATTTCCTCAAACTTACGTTCATAGTCTTTTGAGCCGCTGGTGGTAGAAAATTTCAAAGGTTGAATCTCCCGATGAGTTAGAGGGAGAAGCAGATGGTGTTCGCGGTCGTTTTCCTTTCCTTACCCAACTTAATTGAGAAGGAGAGGGGCACTGTAAATGATGGGTGGCACGTCGAGAGTGCCGCGAGTGCCGCTGCTTGTCCCGATGAGAGAGCCGAGACAGCCGCTCTGAAGGAAGAGATGGAGATTGCCGTGGATAACGACGGCTGTGCCTGGATGGCACCGAATGCGCTACCGGTTGCTCTGCTGGCGGTTGTGGTGGCTGGATCTGCTGCTGCTGGAGGCTTTTGACCGCCTCTGTAAAAATATTCATTTGCTGCATGATCACAGCAATCTAGACATCCGTAGTAGCCACGGATCGTGGAGAACTGAACTCTGCTACCAGAGGCAGGGGAGGAGCCTCTTCCCGATGGGAAGAGTACCTCACCGATCTGGTTGCAATTGACCATTGAGCTATGGTTTTCATCATTGTGAGTTGTCTTCTCTCCTTCCTGGCGTGCCAATCTGTTGTGGCCACCTCCCTCATCGTCCGTCGTCGAGAATGAGAACCTGTAAAACAACATTCATACTGACCGGAGTTGTCTCCGGCGGAGACCCTCCGATGCTTAAGTCAGAGAGAGAGACTGGACAACAGTATTTTTTGAATGAGAAAGGTGGCGGAGCTCAGCTCGAAAGTGGCTTCCCGATGCTGTTAGCTTACCCCTTTTTTATAGAAAAGATAGTTGTAACCGTTGGATATGGTCCCGCATTTTATGGCGTAGAATCATTGGGCTGTAATCTCGTGATGGATTATTAATTCTCATGGATTACGCCGCGATATCTGAGGGATAACCGTCCATGACAGTTATGATATGTCGAATGAGTCGGCCGACTATGCGTCGGGGGTTGACTGTTGGTTGAAAACTTTGAAATACCGACGATCGAAGTAGTCCGCTGTCTGTAGTGTCTGAACATCGGTCGTTTGTTGATCTTGAGTCGATGAGATGTGTTCGATTGGTCGGTTGAGAGTAGTGTCGGTCTGCTTGATCAATGTTCGGTCGGTAGTCACTTTCAGGATCATGTCTGTTTGTGGGGCCAAAGTCGGATGTCGATCGGTCTACACTGGAAATCAGTCGATTTATAGAGATCAATCGATTTATCTCAACCGTATCATAGCATTTTACACCCACGTAGTTTTCATACCCGGAATAATATATTTTGTGCCTTATGCCCTGACAAAAAAGAATTTACCTCTCATGTTATTTTACACTGCAAGTTGGGACTCCAATCTGGAGACAGGCTCCTATTTCTGATGCGGCAACTCTTTCGACTCTCTATTTTGATACTTTTCTCCAAAACATTAATGAGGGAAACCGAAGTAGAGATGTTGTGTCGATGGCTTATATTGTTAATCATCATATTTGATTGGCTAAAATGATTGTATTTTCTAAAGTAATGTTTGGAGTATGCCGATTGATTCTCATAAAAGCAGTCAATCAGGTATAGATGTACATTAATTCAACTGCTCCGAATGTTTCTTTGATAGCCAGGAAAAACTATGGCTCTCCTTTCACTTGGGAGCCACCATCCCCTGGTTTCTTTAAAGTTAACCCCGATGCTGGTATTTTAAATGGAGGCGATTTTGGTGGAGAAAGTTTTGTTATGAAAATATGAGTGTTGCGTGAATAGATACAAGAGGTGTTAGATTATTTGACACTACAGTTCCTTTAGCATGTTGCATGGGAAGGTATGCCATATGCAACAAAAAGTATTAAGACATCTCATATCACCTTGGAGGAGACTCCTTAATAATGATTAGGTAGTTTCTTGGTTCAACAACCTTAAATATCAGAATCCATTCTTTAAGATAGGATTGTTGGAGAATGAGAGCAACTCTTCAATTTTATGAAGTGAAACACATCTGTAGAGAAGCTAATGGTACTGTAGATTGGATGGCATCATGTATTGCTAATCATATGGAATCTATTTTGCGAATGATTACGATAGATATTCCTTTTGAATTGTTATACTTTAGTTTCTAATTCCTATAGACCTATTTACTCTAGGTTGGTTTAATAAATCATAATGTGGAGGATATTTTGACTAGCCTCGATATTATCTGAGGTAGAATCAGCTCAGTATGATTGACCTCATTACCTCAGACATGGATGACTTGAAGATACAATCATACTGGCCTGCAAATGTTGGCAGTGAGTATGCCCATAACCATTATTGTATGATTAAGACGATTGTAGTCGTCAGAGCATGTTGATGACCATTACAGTTCATTGAATCATGAATTAGTCGTTGCTGTGCCATTACTGCACATCCCATTTGTCATGAAAATGACTATCGACCCTTAGATAAGCTTCTCAACGCTAATTCAATAGCTCATACTCTTTTATTCCTCTTTCTTCTATTATTTTTTATATTTTAATTGACTTGAACATCGAAGGATCTTCGATTGAAAAAACTCCAACTTAAAAATTTTATTTCAATAGTTAACCGAGAAGCAGCAGTAGTTACATTGATATCAACTTCACTTTAGCCCCTACCAACCTCACCCCGATCTTGGAGTTCCACGGCAACAAATCTGATTTATCAAACAAAAAAATATGTGCCTAGATAGTAGTGATTTTATAAAAGTATATATAACTCAATCTTGCATTTCTTGGAGATGAACCATCTGACAAAGAAGTCTTTGCAACGAAGGGCTTTACATGCAAAAATGAAGAATATATTATGCAATGCAAATTCGTCAAATTGCATTCTACTACTACCAGTTTTGAGCATGTTTGGATTTGGCATGAATAGATTTAGGTCTTAAATGAGTCAACCCTCCTATATCCACTTATTTGATGAGTTGGTTTCAAATTTAACCTATGATCCATTTATTCCATTCCGACCAATTTAATAATTAGGTCACATCATGACATGATCAATTTAATCCATTTAATTAAATCTTACTTAATCTGCTTTTATCCTATTTAACACGGCATACATAATCTGTTCAACTGGTTTAATCTGTTAAAAATCCAATTAACTTATTTAGTCCGTTTGAACTCATTTAATTTATTTAATATATAGTGGGTTATCTGGTTAATAAATAAGTCTGATACAAATCTGAATTTTTGATCTATTTAATTTTTTATTTGGCTCATATCCGATCCAGCTCATATCTAATCCAACCTAACTCAGTTGCCACCCATACATTGGACTGGCTCTATGTGGTAGCCCAATAGGAACTCAACCAAGCAGAATCCACCCTGACTCACATTGGTCCACAGACCCCATGGAGGCAGTTTCATTTTCGGCGAGTCCAAGTGAAGCGATTGATTGATTCAGTCAAATCAAAGTAGAGGAACGAGTCTATTCAATCCTTTTAACCGACCAAAACTCAAGACTTCTCCCAACCGAATCAGTCCCTCCAGACGCGTCACCCGTGTTTTCCCTCCCAGATGAATGGTCTACTCCTTTATGACTCCCGCAACCCAAAAGCCTTGCGGCGAGTGGTAGGTACGTAGGCCCCAGCTCGCGCCACATCAAAGTATGAAACAAGGCATCGCTTTTTGGGCCACAATCACGTCATTTCTGTGTGTAACATCTGACCGTTGTCCTTCCAACGTTTCGGTGGTCCCATGTACCGTGCACCAACGTATCATCCACTTTTCAAACATTTGAAAAGTTGAAACCGCGTGTGGACCGGTTCGGTTTCACGAAAGAACTGAAGGGGAAATCGTTGTTTGGACTTCAACCATGCATGCAGACGTGAAGGATGTTATATATCCAGCAATCCTCTCTTCCCTACTTCATACCATCATCAAATTAAGATTACCTGCTTCTTTCTTACATTTCGAATTGAAAGGAAATCTACTACAAGGGGGCAAACTCCATTCTCCTTTCTTGCATAAAATGGCTGCTGGCTTCCGAGAAATGTTTCTCCTTGTGCTGGTGATTTCAAGCCTTCATCCTCTCATGGCATCGAGGTCTATGAAAGGTGAGAAATGGATAGAAGATGGTAGGCTCTTGATGGAATCTCTTCGAGGGCCGGTCACGCATTCCGGACCTTCTGGTTGCACCCACAACCCCAAAAACCATGGCGGTAATTGCCCCCTCACTAAATGAGTTCGGATGGGCTAACAGCTTATGAAGTCTTATTAGAAATTAGGACGGGTCATATTAACATTGGAACTTGCGAGGAGGTCATGACATAATTTGTAAATGAGAATGCTTGCATGGGATGTATAACCCATGAAATTGTTTTAACTTTCTTTGTTTATTTGTTAATTTTAAGAGGTTTGCATATTAGGGTGGTTAAATTTGTGGGTTTTATTTTTCATTTTCATCTTCACAGATGTATAACGTTACATCAGTGCAATAGATTTGCCAAGTGTAATTCTTTCTTCAGAATTAACTACTTTCTTTTCTAGGGAATTAAACTATTATTTCACATTTACAATGGTTAATGGCTTGAAGATGGCATCCACATTAGAGTTGGGCGGTGGGTGGTGTTGTTGGGATGACCTCCATAAGCAGGACTTCTCTCTTTTTACCCACAACCAACGTCACTTTTCCCGAGCCAGCTCACCTCCATACGCCATTCAATAGTTTGATCGATCTCCTGCGTAGGGTTGACCGATGAAGTCAAACTAGACATGAAAGGCAGAAGAAAACAATAGACTTAGTAAAGATGACATTTTAAAATCGAGATAATTTTTGACCTACACCAATAGCATGCATGACTTCAGAGTTCAGACTTCACACATGAGGCCGGAACTTTGGGAAGGAGCTCATCCATGCAGCAACACCCGTGATGACCAGACTTCCTAGCTAACAACATATATTATCATACGGGTACGCGCATTAGCTTTAATAAAAATTCAAAAAACAAAAGAATAACAGATAAGCATCATAATTTTCAATAAAAGATAAAATATTAAATAAAAATAAGAAATAATATTGAATAAAAATTTAAAATGGGAGCTAGAGATTGGAGATAGTGAAGGTCTCAAACATCGGGGAAAAAATAAGTTTGTTTGATAATTAAGGAAAGGTTAGTTAGCATGGACATAAGAGAAATTTCAGGCGTCCCAAAGATTTCATGGGATATGAGATGTGAAATCAGAACAAAGAATTGAGATTTAATTAAGTACATATGTTTCTTTTAAAAACAGCCCATGTTGATGCTTGCATTGCAATTATAAGATTGCGTTAAGAATAAAAAAAATTTATTGCATTCATCATTATAACCATGCATCGGACATCTTGGATATTTTTATGAAACCAAGAAATCTAGAAGAATATCTTTTAACTAGTCTTTTAGGTGAGCTCATGAATTGTTACAAATAGAATTGAATAGAACCGGCTTTATGGCTCATGTTGACTCAAGAACGCTACAACACAAGCATTTTTAGGCTAGAGCTAACCATGGGTTAATTGTTATGTTTATGATTGAATTTGGACTCAGCTTAATAAGGATATCAGGACTTAAATGAAAGGAGTATGAGCAGAACTCTAGAAAAGATATATTTTCTTTTTTTCATTGTGATTAGGAAGGAAGAGTCAAGAAAGTTTGAAATTCATAATGTGGTATGCTCGATTTTTCTTTAAATTTTTCTGGGATGTTTATATAAGCCACATATTTTCTAAGGCTTAACTCTTGGTTGGGATGAAAATGATTTGGGCTAGTAGGTCCCCTCTAACTTATAGCTCTAAATTAGTATTATGTAATTATGGATTATTTTTGGCCTAGCTCAATAGGCCATTGCTCACTGCTTGCCATGCATGATTGAGGTGGTAATTAAGTTAGGCTGGCTTTGGATACCAGACTCATACAACACATTGATAAATGGATCGAATCAGGTTTAATGAGTTTAAAACAAATTAAAATAGATTAAGTAGGTCTGAAACATGTTACTACAAGAAATTAGATTTTTAGTGACAATAAAAATTATCACTAAAAATATGAAATATCGTCACTAATAATTTTAGTGACGATAGTTTGGATCATCACTTATTGTCACTAATACTCGAGTTACTAATATATCAGTGATGACTTTCAAAGTTGGTCACTATTTGTAAATTTATTAGTGACGATACTATTGTCATTAATATTTGTACTAATAGTGACGATAATATATTGTCACAAAAGCTATTATTATTAGTGACAATAGTAACGTCACTAATATTTGTACTAATAGTGACGCAGATATTGTCATTAATACTATCACTATTAGTGACACAAGTAGCGTCATAAAAGTTTTTCAATAGTGACTACAAAAGTCATCGCCAGTATTAACATATTAGTGACAATACTTCTTATCACTAAAATAAAATAATATTAAGAACAAATAATATCATCACTAAAAATATATAATATTAGCAATATACTTAGTGTCACTAAAAATGTCATAACTATTTAATATATTTTTAGTGACGATAAGATGTCCTCACTAATGATTTTTTTGAAAAATAAATAAATAATCTTATAATTAGCATATGTTGTATTACTTGCTTTATAAATTAAGATCAATTCATATTCATAAACATCAATACATACAAATTATATATATATATATATTAAACCTTTACATATGCATTAAAGTATCCAAAATATAATTATAACTTCAAATTTATACATATCCATAGTGTATCAGTCAAATCCTTACATATCTATTAAAGTATCAAAATATATTTAAAAGATAATTATAATTTCAAATCTATACATATCCATAGTGAGACACAAAAGGTATACAATATGATCCCATGATCCTTCATAATGAACAAAAATTATAATTGATCCCAAAAAACTTCAATCACAATCCTGCAAAATGAACAAATAAAAAAAATCAATTAGTATAAATTAAAAATATAATTTTATTAATTCAATTACATAAATATTATAAAAAAATAAAAAAATAATATTTATAAAAATAAAATAAGTTTAACTACTCATATAGCATGTTTTTAATTATGAAACTTACATTATTAGTAAGAGTAATCGAGGAAGATGTACCAGATAGCTGTTCGAGAAATGAAACATTACCATTAAAGTGTGTAAAAAAAATAACTATTTAACTTTGCATACTTTTTTGGATCTCTTTCTGTATTTCCACAAGATGTGCCTCAATAGTCTTATGCTAAACCTCAAATTCTGCATGTTTAGATTATAAATTTACTTGGAGTTATGAATTAGTTTTCTCTTGCTTTAGTGGCGCATGATATGTTGATATTATTGATAAATGTCAATATCGTCACTAAAAACTCAATAATAGTGGCAACTTTTGAGATCGTTACTATTATATCGCCACTAATACTATCAATTCTTGTAGTATGTTAAGTAGGTTTTAATAGGTTACATAGATTTGAAACAAGTTAAACAAGTTGGGTTGTGACAGATCTAATTATTAGATGAGTCAAAATTGGATAAATAGATCAAAAGTCCACACCTGAACCCCCATTTAATAAACAAAATCTAGTGGATTAATTGACCCATTTATGATCAAAATCTTTTTATATCAAACCCAAATTAACTTTCTTAAATAGGATTAGTTATAGGTTAGGTTGATGGGCCAGATCATAAATTGCCGCCTCTATGCATAGAAAATCAAGAAACTAATGCATGAGCAAATAACTTTAAGCCTTTAAGTTGAAATCACTAAGATGTTTATGTTAAATTTATTACTGCTGAAAGAAGACAATAAGTCTATCTTTGCAAGGTGGACTAATACCATGGTATAATAGATGGATGTTTGGTAACCATGGTTGCCGTTATCTAATTATCCTGTATCTAATGGATCCTTCGACTAAGATTGGTAGAAAGATCAAACTTTGGGCCATGAGTTATCAGATTATGAGATACTAATTGTATAAGAGATGACTTGATGGACTCTTATTATGATGCCTTGGTGAAGAAGACTCTATGCTAATAATGGGAGAAGTTCACAAGGCGTATGCAAAGCTCATCATCAGGCAAGGCACAAGGTGTTAGTTGATTATAAGACATGGTTATTATTCATTTAAGATGTTAGAGGATTGTTAGCGGATGCATTGATTGGGGATGCCAGGCTTGTCAAAGACACGGGCCCACACAAAATGTGCTAATGGCAGAATTTAACTATGTTATAAAAATGCGATTGTTGAGAGGCTGGGCCATGGATTTGATTGGATAGATTCACTCTTCTTCTTTTTTTTTTTTTTGCAGACTATGAATTTGTCATTATGGCCGTCTACTATTTTACCAAATAGATTGAAGCGGTGCCTGTGAGGCCAATCAATTAAGTAGCAATCATAAACTTCATTAGGTAACATATAATTCACAAGCTTGACCTATTGGAGAAGATCACAAGCATTGGGGGAGTTGGATGAGGTAAGGCTGGCAGTGTTAGACCCAATATATGCTTAGAAACTCAAGGTTGCTCAGTGTTATGATAAAAGGTTTAGTCTAAGTCATTCAGAATCGGATAACTATCTTGGAAGACCGTCCTTTTTGTTGGATATAGAGGTAGGTGGTTTTCTAATTGGCAGGGGCATTACATTATTCACCAAGTTCAATCTGGAGGAGTTTATAAACCAAGGAACATCAATGGAGAAGTACACAGTCGATCGGTCAAGAAAAATTATTTAAAGAAAAGTTATCCAACAGTGTGGTAGGTATAAAAAAAGATGCAAGATTAAAGCTCTATCAAATCAAAGTCTCTTGGCTAGTACATCGCAAAAAATGAATAAAATAAAAGTGCATAGGCCGACAAAATGCTAATGGTTTTCCTGGATTACATTTGCCTCATCCTTCTAACTATTTAGGATCATATAAGTTCACGTTCACCTTAGTCTAGTCGGACGAAGCTTTTTATTGTTGGCAACTAAGTATTCTCCTTATTTCCAAGAATTACTAGGCTGATCGGATGTTCTCTCAATTGCAGTGGTTGTAAGTCGCCATGAGACCTTGGATATGAAATTTTGTGTATGGACCCAATCATTGAAGATCATTAGTATGTAGAATAGTCCATTTGGATGATAAAGATGAGAAGTCAATAGAGGGCTTGATTGTGAACAATTGCTAGCTGATTTGAGAGTAAAGTCCTCAAGGTGGAGCAGCCAAGAGGATCGATTTTGGCCAATAAGGATGATTGAAATTATTCTGACCTATGCTTAACGAGTTTTTTTGCCAAGGGTGATTTGATACGGAACATAGGTGAGAAAGAGGGATTTTGAAAGAAGATGTGAAGGATATGATAGCAAAACAAGGCAGCGGGCTTCATTTAAAGCATAGTGAACTTTACCAAGATGTGATGAGTAAGATTCTAATCAATGCCAAAATTCTCGGGCAGCATACAGGAAACCCAGTCATTTCTTGAAATGGGATGCATGGCACGGATCAGCTACACCTTGGAGAACCATCAAGGACAAACCAGGGCCTGCCTCTGCCACATATATATATATATATATATAAGTTAATGACGTAGCCTTCGGCATTGATTATTCTAGCCAGCGAGCGATTGAGTATTAGGGATGTGATGTTGACGACATCACATCACCCTCTTGGTTGTCAGCTGATATGATTATTTGCACCACACCTTAATCCATAATTGGAACCTCAGGTCCGATCAGAAGATGGCATTGCCAAGAACTGAATAGAAAGTAATAACAAGTAGACTACGAGAGTTGACTTTGATATGACAAAGTCAATAACTAGGGGATAGTTGGAGATTGGCTATGATGGTGACACGTACGCAATTAGACCCAAGGGTTGGAGGGTAGTAGCAGGCCAATCCAGTCCATGCAAGATAAACCAAGCCATGATCCCAAGGAGTTAGTGGGACTAGGCCGAGTGCTTGCCGGAGACTCTCGGCAGAATTCCAGAGGTCGTAGGTAGGTACATAGATTGATTATAAATATAGCCAATAATTGGTGAGGGTAAGCGGTCATTGAAGAAGTTGATTGCGCTTTATTTTAGGGAATGAAGCCTCAAGAAACAAAAGCATTTGTTGAAAGATCACAACGTGATGAGTGGAGATCTGGGTAAAATTCACTGCGGTAGCTATCAGAAGATAATGGATGGAGTAGCAATTGCCAAGAAAAATATGTGTTGGTACTAGAAGAGAATTGTTCGTTGGGAGTTAAGAATAATATGCATAATAAATATGAAAAAAATGTAATCCTGAGAATGTGCCCTTGTGCCACCGATAGAATCAATTATCAATTTTCTCTTATTAGTTTGTCTTTTGATTTATCTTTAGCTCTTTTAATTCTTATTTCTTAGTCCAATAGTTCGTAGGTCCTAGTAGTCTTTTCTTTGCCCCATAATAAGAAAGGGGCATTTCATTTCACTAGCAAAAGTTCTTAAAGATCAATGCAACAGGATCAACTGCCATTTATCCTCTTTTCAGTTTAGACACCGGTGGCATCCACATGTATTTATCTAGATATGTTTAGTGGCCTGCACTTCTTCCCATCCTCGTGCCAAGGAGATGGGAAAAGAGTACGAATAGGTTCCATATTGTCATACCGAACCACATTACTTATGTGCGACAACAGCGGACTTTAGTGTCAGTCATTGGTAATTTAAGAAGCTAAGTTGATCATTCTGGTAATATATTTAAGCACATACCATCTGTCTCCAGGTTAAACAGGATAAGAATCTTGTGATGATTATTTTCCTTTCCAAGTAAATAATCTCTATCGGGTTGAGAAAGGTCAAGATTTATTAGAAAATTATTGGAGCTCTGATTGGGCTAAAAAAGAGGCTAAATATAGCTTTTGATTGGATTGGGTCAAGAAAGACCGGATGGGGGCTTAACTTGGACCAACTTCGCGTGCGATAATGAAAGGCATACGGCATCATGTAGAAGGAAGAGCCGCCCATCCTTTCTCTCCTCTCAGGTCCAAATGGGACTCCAAGAATCATCACCAATTAGTTATTAATAGGCGATAATTATAACAAATCCTCCCAAATTGCGATTTGAATTGTGATGGTCAAACAAGCACTGTGCAAAAAAAGAACTATATTTTTTTTTTTGGTTCCATTCCAAAAATTTTGCCAATTAATTATGCATGCAGAAACTAGAAAAGACCAGGGGCCATACTTCAGAGACGATGAAAGTCATCCCGAGTGAGAGATTCGTAGGGTTTGATCCTATGCCATCCCATTGAAAGGATGAGTTGGGGATTACCTGTTTCAATGGTTGGTTCTTGCATGGTGTACCCCCCTTTTTTTTTTTTTTTCTTTTGGTAAAATTTCTTGGTGTACCTTTGATCTCTCTGTTTTAAGGCAAGCTCTTATTTCTTTCTTTTATCTTTCCTGTTTTTTAGGGCCTGTCTCTCAGACTCTTCCCTATATTACCTGTGCCATTTCATTTCATGTGAGATGGCCGTGGCTTTCATCATCATTTGCTTGGAAAAAAAAAAAAAAAGAAAGAAGAAAAAAAATAAGAAAACCGCTTTTGTCCTTCAGCATATATAGTACCTGTCACATGTGATAGGATCCCTCCATATCTTACAATGCATATTACAATTACATTCTAATACCTAACGATAAAAAAATCAAATAATTATTACAAAGCTAATCCTTATTCATGTGAACTGAGTCTTTCCTTTGAGATAGAAGGAAACATAAGCTCATCACAAGCTTTTTTTGGTCTAGTTCGCAAGCAAGGGAACATAAGGAGTGGCACACAAGCATAGGTCATATCTCCTGCGTGCACCCAACCCAGCGGACTCGGTCATGTCCAACTCACTCGCCCCATGCGGCAGGCTCCAATCAAAGCAGCACAAGAGCTGTGCCAACGCTAGCTCCATGCTGGCCAGTCCAAAATTAATCCCCGGGCACATTCTTCTCCCAGCTCCGAAGGGCATGTATTCATAGCAATTCCCCTTGAAATCAATGGAGCTCCCCTCGAACCTCTCTGGCTTGAACTCCTCAGGATCATCCCAATACTGCGAGTCCCTCCCCATGGCCCATGCATTAAAGATCACCCTGGTCTTTACGGGTATGACGTAGCTATTGATCTCACACGTCTTGGTGCACTCCCTGGGGACCAAGAGCGGAGCAGGGGGGTGCAACCTTAAGGACTCTTTGATCACCAGCTTTAGATAGCTTAATTGACCCACGTCCTTTTCGGTGAACTTACTTTTCCCACCAAGTGCTTCCCTTACCTCCGTTTGTGCTTTCTTCATCACCCTTGGGTTCCTCATTAGCTCTGACATCGTCCATGTCATAGATGACGCCGCCGTCCCACTCCCTGCTGCAAACACGTCCTGGAAAGAAAAAAAAAAAAAAAAATTTTTTTTTTTCTTTAGCAACGTTATAAGAAGTTAATTTATAATTAAGTTTATAATTAATATTAATAAGTTTAAGAGTTATACAACTGCATGTGGGAGGGCAAAGAGTTATAATAAATTATAAAATTCATGACGGGTAATCTAAGAGTCATTTTTGTAATATCTATAAATAGGTGAACTAGAATCTTTGGTAAGATAAGCCTTTGAAAATCTCTCATGCCACTTTATCATTCATGAATGAAAATCCTGCAAGCTTTCCATTGGAAGGTTCTTTTTCTTTCATATTATTTCCTATAATTCTTTCTGCATGTACACCCAATAAGCTATGCGTGGGTGATCCTAAATGATCTAATTATAACCATCAGTAATTTAATGGAATACTACTTACAAAGATGAATGCTTTGATGTTGGTTGCTGTGAGAGAGAACCCAAGTTCATCATCTCGTCCCTGGAAGTTTAGAAGAACATCAAGTATATTCTCCTCCATTGTTTCACCATTGCCATCCTTCAACTTTAAAGCTGCCCGAACCTCCTTACGTTCTTCAATGATGCCTTCAAGGATCCCGTCAATCTTCTGATGGCACCTCTCAAGCTTATTCTTTATTCCAGTCACCACACTAATGAACCCTAATGAAGGGAATAGATCAGCAAGATTGAAGCCACCAGCTAGCAGTGTGCCTTCCTTCATCGCTTCCAAGTACGCTGCTGCATCTCGGCACCTGCTTCCGAATGCGACCCTTGCCGTGATGTTGTTTGTGAGGGTGTGAAGCATTTCGCTGAGGTTAACAGGCGAAGGACTCGTGGACTGAATGGTGTCGATAAGATCAGAGACCTCCTCCTCCCTGACAAATTGGAATGATTGGACCCGCTTGGCGCTCAATACCTCCATGACGCAGAGTTTCCGCAGTCGTCTCCAGTAGTCTCCATAGGGTGCAAAGAGCATGTCGAGGCCACCGTAAACGGCGATTTTGCTGGCCAAAATGTCAGGCCTCGATGCAAAGTTGATGTCGTGGATCTTCAGCATCTCTCTTGCTGCCTCCCTGGAGGTGACAACAACGGTGGAGACCTCGCCGAGCTTTAGGTGCATGAGAGGCCCGTAGGTTTTTGCGAGGTCTCGAAGTGCATGGTGTGTGAGTTTTCCAACAAGGTGGTGCATGCTTCCAATGATAGGAAGCTTGCATGGTCCTGGGGGCTGTCTGTAGACTTTGTTTTGGGTTTTGGAACCGTATTTAGGGTTTATGATCATGAGGAGGAGCAGGAGGAGGAAGGTGAGAAGGAGGTAGTTGTACAAGAGTTCCATGATGGAATGGACATGTTGAGCCATGCAAGGGGTCCATATGATACTTATATAGGTGTTACGAAAGCTCAGAATATCAGCTCGTTAGACCTCTCTAAGGTCCTCTTCGTCGATCGTGATAAACTGTTTGACTTCTTCAAATTCCACAACGTTTGCCCACGGCCGCAAACTTGGAACTTTGATAACGGCGTGCAACTCTAATAATAATAAAAAAAAAAGAAGATGGCGTGCAACTGTAATTCATGTAAATATTCAAACTGTACTCAACGTTGAAAAGTATTATTTTCAGCTCCAGCAGGCGTGTCGCTCAAACACTCAATTGAGGACTTCCAAGCTCCCAAGAAATAAAAAAGCAAATTTGCCCTCCGGGTGGTCAAACTTGCGCGCCTCAACTGCATCATGCAGGGGAGAATCTGTCGGACGACCCAAAATGTCCCCTATGTACATAAGAAAGCCTTGGCAGAGATGCATCGCCAGACAACATTAACGGCAACTCACAATAGACTTCCAAATTTATGTAACAATTTAAAATATTGGTGATTAATTCATCTTGATCAAGATTAATTGCTGATACATTTTGGATTCAACCTGGTCAAGGTGGAACATGCGACCAATCAGAGCCTGACATGAACCTGTCATACAGTCTTTTACTTGGCCAACCACTTTTTGCCATGTTACCACTCCCAACATGCACGAAGATATCTGAATATCCCCCCACACGATGATAATTGGCTCATAATAATAGAACGGCCTCTCTAGCCATAAAATTTGTATATATTTCACTGTATCTCTTGGATGTATAAGCAATTATCTTCAATAAACTTTCTTGTATGTCCCAAAATCTTGATTATAATATATATACATGTTTGGGACTTCACCCACTACAAGAAAATACTAAATTACCGACTTTTTTTTACCGACACTTTTGGAAAGCGTCGGCAGATTGCGCTGACCTGCCGACGCTTTTAAAAAGCATCGTTTATTAACGACGCTTAAAAGCGTCGTAAAATTTGAGCACCGTCAACGCCGACGCTTTTAGCAAAAGCGTCGTTAAATAAAGAAAATACCGACGCTTTGTTACGTCATTATTTAACGACGCTAAAAAGCGTCGTTAGGTTCGTTTAATACCCCCCTCCTTCCGTGCCCTAATCTATCTACCGCCGTCCCTTTAATTTCCACCCATTCCTCCGCCGACCCCGGCCCATCTCCGCCGCCGGCACCGCACCCGCCGTCCACGCGCACCCGCCGTCCACGCCTCACCTCCGTCCGCCGCTCCCCTCTGCTGCCGCATCCGTCGACGCCGCGCCTGCACGGTCCAAGCCATACGCCGTCCGCCCTCCTGGAAGCAGCCACCCGACCGGCCCTCCTCCCCTCCCCCCTCCCGACGGCCATCTTCCCATCACGATTTCCTTCGATTGTCGTGCACTTTTTCTTGGATTTTGTTTGGCGCGGACTGATTCGTGTTCCACCGATTAAATTTTGACCCAAAGGTTCGATCTCTCTCTCTCTCCCTCCCTCCTTCCCTCACTTTTTATCTTTTCTCTCATGTTTCCCCCTCTCCGAGGGTTATTTTGGTTGGATTTTGGATCATATGAGCCGAATCCTCCTCTTACAAAGTGAAGGGTGTCATGACCGGTAATCGCATCGGATCTCTTTCTGGCTTGCAAAGGTTTCGGAGCGAGCAGCGCATTTGTCTATCTAGTTTTGAGATCGTTCTTTTATTTTTTTAATAATTTTTGTGAGTAACTGGCATTTGTTTAGCTTTCTATTATTTCAAAGGATCAAGCTTATAGAAGAGTTTATTTTTCTGTGATCATCAAGTATAGTTATCTTACTTCTGAAATAAAGCATTGAAGAGGTTAATTTCACTGGATTTTGGTAGAAATTTGCAGGCTTTAGCTTGAAGTGTTTATCTGTTTGATCCTTCAGCTCATTGCCAGCTGACATGCATCATAATAGTTTATGTTCTGTCCGGTCCTTGAATTATTCAAAATGTGGTGGCTGGTTTTTCCGCGCATTGTTTGCAAGCTAATTGGACTACAATAGCGGGTTTTTGTTGGATTTTTGGGATGCAAGCTTGAAATTGTTAGCAGCTTTGATTGTCGTAGAGCCGGTAGATTTAGCATGGATCACCCTGGAGCCTGTAAGCTACGGGGATAGAGACCTAATGTTATCGTCGACTTGTATGCGCATGAGCTTGCTTACTTCAACTGCCCCTATTGGACTGATGATTTGGGTTGAATTCATGGAATGCTTCTGATCTTTCCATATTCTTGATTCTTGGGTTATTATATACTTGCTGGAGATCAGCTGGTGTAGAGGGTTTGGAACATGAACTTCCTAGGTTTGGAAATGTAAATGGCTGATTTTGATTTCGATATTATATGTATTTGGAGGAATTATTAGAATGATCAGGTCCGGTGGACCAATCTAATTGTCACTCACCATAATATTACTTCTTGTGTGTATACTCTTTAAGATTAAAACAAGGATGACAATTCATCCTGTTATCCACCATACATTTGCCTCAGGCTTTGAATCGGTCCACTGGGGATATCCATCTAATAATTTCTACGTGTTATGAATTATTTTTTTATTTTTTGGGGTGTCAGTTTTCCATCTTTTCTTGTGGGTTTTAAAAGTTCCCAACGTGGACTTTGTTGCAGCTGACTAGGTGTTGTCCATAGGAAATGATTTCCAGCTTAGATTTAATCTCAAATGGTTTTCCCAAAGTCTTTCCCCAAGGCCTTTAACCTCAAGTAGAAAGGCCTTTTTTTTGGGCAAAAAGAAAATAACTTTCTTCATGCTTTATGGTGTCTCCTGTATGTTGACGGTATAAAATATTCGGTTTCATATGTTTGATTGGAATTCTAGATACATCATCATTCTCTATCAAATTCAATATTATTTTGAGTTATTATTCTGACTTTTAGAAATAGTGTTATATGTAATTAACTGCATTTTGTTTTTGATAAATTAGCTGTATATGATGTCGCCATTATTTGTTATTTCTGATCATGTTGACGGTGGTAATGATCATTTTTGTGCAGTGATAAAATATTTATAATTTAGTGAAAATAGTAGATTGTTCAAAGGAGGAATCAGTTTTTGAAGATATGCCACCACCATCAGGACTTGAACTTCAACCTAGCTCTTACCAAAAATATAAAAATAAAAAAAATATTATACACAGGAGTGGTGCCAACCAGCAAAGCTAATATATTATAGCTCTTGATGATAGAATTAATCATATACATATAGAAAACTAGCACCAATTAAATATATGCTAATTAGATTTCAATTTTATTTGGCCTAGATAGAGAATAAAATGACATGATTTGGAAAATTAATTATAAAAATTGGCTTAACTACATAAAACACTGAGTAGGTCACTATCTGGTTGGTGTAATAAGTTTTTCATGATCTAAAAAGAGGGATGAAAAAGAACAGAAAACCAGCACATGATAGCACATAACCAGAATAATATTGAGATTTTTTAAAGATAATGACAAACAAATAAAAAATCTAATATCGAATGATGGTTGGTTCATATGTACTTGTGGAGCGAACGTATAAGTCATGATCATCTTCATCCACACCTCTCCTAAATTATCAAATATGGTAAACATGTATAGCATAAAATAAATGATATAGAGCTAGATCAATTTACAACCACACCCTCTTAGTATCTCTTTATGAGGTTCACCCGAAACTATATAGTACAATTAATTAAGGTTGTGATACATGGTTGATGAATGGATAATTTCATAGTTTCATGAATCCTGATTGATTGCTTATCTGACATGTGGCGCTCGTTATGTGGTTGGACCCTGATATCGTGTGGCCTACGTTATCCTTATCTTCGTGGCTGATGAAGACTAAGTATCTGGATTAAGCTGGGTCAAATTTCTTTGTCCACTACTCTCCAAGTTAATATCAGGTATTAAATCAAGTTAATTATGAATTAATTTTAAAAAAAATTGCATTGCATAGAAATATAGACCCGTCTTTTGATTAATGTACATATTCTTGTATCCGTACATTTATTTATTTTTGTACGGGTAAAAGAATTATGTACATTGATCAATTGATTGTCCAGTATGGACAGTTTGGAAAATGTGAGTAATTCTATAGGTCATTACCATAATCAAATGGTATGCTGAGGGTTCGAAAAAAATTTTGGATGGTATTTTCCTTTTGTTCTTCCTATACGGAAGAACTAAGGGAAAATGCTGCCGAAATTTTTTTCGGCTCTTGTTGCATATCATTTGATTTCTGTAATTGACCTATAGAATTAATGTATTTTTTGAATGGGATAGGACCTTTTACCTATTAGTTGATGATAGCAAGCATTTACTATGTAAACTTTATCTAGCTGTTATTTTTTTGGATTTTATGAAATGACTGATATTTTTTACTCATTGCATTAATATAGATTGTATAATTTTTTTTATTTTTAGATAAATTGCAAGTTCGATCATTTTTATCCTACAATGGACAAAAGTTGGATAAATAAATCAAGGAATAGTAAAGAATATTTAGATGGAGTTCATGACTTCATTAAATTTGGTATGGAGAAAAGTAGTTTGAATGGAAAGATTTTATGTCCATGTCGGAAATGTATAAATAGTTCTTCTTTAGATCCACAAAATGTTGAAGAACATTTGGTATGGAATAGTTTTTTAAGAGGTTATACCGACTGAATTTTTCATGGAGAATCTATGTTGCCATCATCATGTAACCAACCCCTGACTCATTTTGGATCCACTAGCCTACAAGATAATTCTGCAAGAGATGATGATATAAGGGGTTTGATCACAGATGCTTTTGGATTTGGTGTTCAAAATTTAGGAGAATCCAGTAGTATACAAGAAACAGTTGGGATGTTTGATGGATGTACGCATACGGAACGTATGCATGTTGAGAAGCCTATACATACATCTAATGATGAGACAGCTCGTTATCCAACCTTAATGAAAGATGCAGACGAAGAATTATATCCGGATTGTACGAAATTTTCTAAGATTTCTTTTCTTGTATATTTATTTCATATAAAATATTTGAATGGATGGTCTGGAAAGAGTTTTACCATGCTGCTCAAGTTATTAAAGGATGCATTTCCAGAAAGCACTCGTTTACCACCATCGTATTATGAAGCCAAGAAAGTAGTAAAGGAATTGGATCTTGGATACGAAAAGATTCATAGTTGTCCGAAAGATTGTATGTTATATCGGGGTGAAAACGCTAATCAAGAGTCATGCAATGTATGTGGATCTTCAAGATGGATAACACAAAAAGAAGATCGAGACGATGTACTGAATGAATTGGATGCAACGCGGAGTAAAAAGAAACCGACCAAGGTATTGCGTTACTTTCCTCTTATACCTAGATTGAAAAAGATTTATGCATCATCAAAAACAGCTTCATCAATGAGATGGCATGATGAAGGACGTACAAAGGATGGAATGTTGAGACATCCAGCAGATAGTCTTCAATGGAAAGCATTTGATGATAGGCATCCTGATTTTGCCTCTGATGTTCACAGTGTTAGGTTTGGCTTAGCTTCTGATGTCTTCAATCCATTTCGGACCCTGAGTTCTACCTATAGCACTTGGCCAGTCGTTTTGATACCTTACAATTTGCCACCGTAGATGTGCATGAAACAATCATCACTTATCTTGTTAATGGTTATTCCAGGAGATAAGGGTCCAGGCAATGATATTGATATTTTTCTACAGCCTTTAATAGAGGAATTGAAACAGTTATGGGAGGGTGTTGATGCATTTGATGCTTCCAACGGCCAAACATTTAAACTACGGGCAGCTTTGTTATGGACTATTAATGATTTTCCAACATATGCCAATTTATCTGGCTGGAGTACAAAGGAACGGGTCGCATGTCCTTGTTGTGGAGATTCAACACATTCAATTTGGTTAAAACATGGAGGTAAATTTTGTTACATGGGACATCGTCGATGGTTGGAAGCAAATCATCCGTTTCGATTTCAGAAAGATTTGTTTGATGGTACTATAGAATTGGGATGTGCCCCTATTCCACCTTCTGGAACTGATGTTCATAGACAAATGGATGGCATCAATTACAGCTATGGTAAGTACTCAAAGTCCTCTAAAAAAAGAGGAAGGGATGATGTTGAAAGCTCAGTGCACGAAGGGTTACCAAAGGAAGTCAGTATCAGTACTATAGATGCAGAGGTGTTTCAAGATCCAGACAATTATTTCGAGGATGAAAATGAGGAAGACACACAGATAGCATCTACACAACAGCCCAGTAAACATTTATGGAAAAAACAAAGTATCTTTTTTGACTTACCTTATTAGAAACATAATCTTATTCGGCACAATCTTGATGTCATGCATATAGAGAAGAATGTTTGTGATAATTTACTTGGAATATTTTTAAACCTTGATGGAAAGAGCAAAGATAACATGAAGGCACGTCTTGATTTAAAAGAAATGGGTATCCGACAGGAACTTCATCCTAAAATGCTTGCTAACGATAGAATTTATGTGCCTCCTGCATGTAACACAATTGTTGCCCAGCTATGCAACCCAAGAGGGGGGGTGAATTGGGTTTCTAAAAATTTTAAGTCCAACAGATAACTTATGAAGAACAAAACAATGGCTTTAAATCAATATTAATTAACTAAAGCAGTATTGCAAGGATATAATAAAGAAATAAGATAAAGCGATAAAGCACACCACAAACACAAGGA
>NC_026002.2:7264451-7307606 GCF_000442705.2 Elaeis guineensis
GAAAAACTTTAGACTAAAGTTCAAGTCTTTAGTATTAATTTATGTACTAATAGAGGTCTCGTTTTCTTTAAGCAGCTATGGCCACTACCCTGTCGCTCCGGTCATTATTAGATAATGACAAGCTCATGGGATCCAATTTCGATAGCTGGTATCGAAAATTGAAAATCGTCCTTGAGCATGAACGGATCTTTTATGTAGTAACGGATCCAGCACCTGAGGAGCCAGCTCCGAATGCTAGTAAAGCGATCCGAGACACTTACTTGAAGTGGCTCAATGACCGCACCACCGTTCGATGTATTATGCTGGCAGCAATGAATGACGAGTTCAGCCGAAGGTTTGAGAACGCCCAGCCACAGGAGATGCTTCAAATGTTGAACGACTCCTTTGGCACGCCTGACGACGTTGAAAGGCACAAAACTAGTTGTGCTATTTTCAATGCTCGGATGAGGGATGGGGCCTCAGTCACTGATCATGTACTGTATATGATCGAGATGATTGAGCGCCTAAGCAAATTGGGCTTTCCTCTGCACGAGCAGCTCGGTAAGGATGCGATCCTTAATTCCTTGCCCAAGTCCTTCCTCCCATTCCTTACTCATTTTCGAATGACAAAGCCTGCAGTAAACTACCACGGATTGTTGGGGTTGCTGCAGAACTTTGAGAAGGATCACCAACTCCATAAGGAGTCGGTGAATGTAGTGGGAGGGTCTTCTTCTCGTCGTCAACCCTTTGGGAAGGGAAAAGAACAAGAAGAAGAAAAATAAGAAGGTGCAATCTCATGCTGGGACAGTAGCACGGGGTCAGACCAAGAAGCGCAAGCATGACCAGAGCCAGGCGGAGTGCTTCTTTTGCAAGAAGCACGGGCATTGGAAGAGGAACTGTCCTTAATACATTGCCTCCCTGGACCCGAACAGGCCAAAGAAGAAGCAAGGTAATTATATGATAACTCCTTGTAACTTTTCGATTTGTGATACTACTGCCTGGGTATTGGATACCGGAAGCCCTTATCATATTTGTAATTCGATGCAGGGTCTGCAGGTCAGTAGGAGATTTGATGAAGGCGAGAGGTTCCTGAATGTTGGAGATGGAAGCAAAGTTCCAGTTCTAGCTTTAGGAATCATGAGTCTTGTAATCAATTCTCGTAATGTAATTCTGAGTGAATGTCACTATTGTCCAAGTTTTTTATTAAATATTATTTCTGTAGGCCTTTTGGCCATGTACGGTTATGATTTTTTAATAAAAGAAAATATTTGCAATATCATTTTGAATGGTGTTACAATATTTGTTGGATAATTAAATAATAGAATTTACTTACTATCACAGCCTGTTAATGTGGTTCAAAAATTCGGTAAACGCTCTAAAATAGATAATGTGTCAGAAGTCTACCTTTGGCACTGTAGGCTAGGTCATATCAATAAGAACAGGATAAACAGGTTGGCTCAAGAAGGAATTCTTGAAGTTAGTGATTGTGAATCACTTCCAACCTGTGAATCCTGTCTTCTTGGAAAGATGACCAAATCACCTTTTACTGGAAAAGGTGAGCGAGCCAGTGAACTCTTAGGTCTGGTACATTCTGATGTATGTGGACCCATGAGCTCAAGTGCAAGAGGTGGATTTTTCTACTTCATAACCTTCACAGACGACCTATCTAGGTATGGGTATGTCTATTTAATGAAGCATAAGTCAGAATCATTTGAAATGTTCAAACTATTCCGAAATGAGGTAGAAAAATAAACTGGGAAGTGTATTAAAACTCTTCGATCTGATCAAGGAGGTGAATACCTTTCCAATGAGTTTCTGACGTATCTAGGGGAGAATGGGATTCTCTCTCAGTGGACTCCTCCTGGAACACCACAACATAATGGTGTGTCTGAAAGGAGGAATCGGACCTTGTTAGACATGGTTCGATCCATGATGGGGTTTGCTGGTCTGCCGATCTCCCTCTGGGGATATGCACTCGAATCGGCTTGTTACCTTCTAAATAGAGTTCCGAGTAAGTCTGTAGCCAAAACGCCATATGAGATATGGATAGGACGTAAGCCAGTACTCTCGCACCTTAGGGTTTGGGGGTGTCCGGCTTATGTTAAACGTTTAATTACAGACAAGCTTGGACCTAGGTCTGACAAGTGTAATTTTATAGGGTACCCAAAAGAGACCAAAGGGTATTATTTCTACCTTGCTGATGAGCAAAAGGTGTTTGTCAGCCTTAAGGCAATCTTTTTAGAAAAGGAGTTCCTTAGTGAAGGAACTGTTGCCTCTAAAGTCGAACTTGACGAAGTTCGACAGGTGAAAAAATCGACACATGTTACTGAACCTGAATCGGATTTGATTAGATCAGATCCGGAGCCCATTGATTATGCACCCTTAAAGCGGTCTGGTAGAGTACCACATCAACCGGACAGATATTATGGTTTCTTGATCCGAGATGGTGATCCTATCGAACTTGATGAAAACGATGAGGATCCGATCACCTACATGGATGCAATGCAGAGATCTGACTCTGAGAAATGGCTAGAGGCCATGAAATCCGAAATGGAGTCCATGAAGGTCAACGATGTGTGGACATTGGTTGACCCACCCGAAGGAGTAAAACCCATAGGGTGTAAGTGGGTCTTCAAAAGGAAGAGGGGCGCAGACGGAAAGGTGGAGACCTATAAAGCCCGTCTGGTTGCCAAGGAATATCGTCAACGTTATGGTATAGACTATGATGAGATGTTTTCTCCTGTGGCAATGCTCAAATCCATTCGGATTATGCTTGCGATAGCTGCCCATCTGGACTATGAAATCTGGCAGATGGATGTAAAGACAGCTTTCCTAAACGGAGAGCTGGACGAAGAGGTGTATATGATACAACCTGAAGGGTTCACATCCACAGATGAGTCTAAGGTGTGCAAGCTACAGAGGTCCATTTATGGACTTAAGCAGGCATCTCGAAGTTGGAACATACGTTTTGATAGGACGATCAAAATGTATGGCTTCGTTAAGAACGGAGAAGAACCCTACATTTATAAGTGGGCTAATGGTCCAGCAGTAGTATTTCTTGTATTGTATGTGGATGACATTCTCTTAATCGGGAATGATGTCCCTGCATTACAGGGAATAAAGATTTGGCTATCGTCACAGTTCTCCATGAAGGATCTGGGAGAAGCTTCCTACATCCTAGGGATGAGGATCTATAGGGATAGATCCAAAAAGTTGCTTGGCTTATCCCAGTCCACGTACATTGATACTATGCTGAAAAGGTTCAGCATGGAAAATTCCAAGAAAGGCTATCTACCGATAGGCCATGGAATTTCTCTCTCGAAGAGGGATTGTCCGACAACACCTCAAGAAGAGAGCGTATGGGTAGGATTCCATATGCTTCGGCAGTGGAATCTATCATGTACGCCATGACATGTACACGACCAGATGTGGCATACTCACTAGGGGTAGTGAGTAGATACCAATCTGATCCAGGAGAGAATCACTGGAAGGTTGTTAAAACCATCCTGAAGTATTTGAGAAATACTAAGGACCAGTGGCTTATATATGGTGAATCGGACTTGAGACTTATAGGGTTTACAGACTCTAGTTTTCAGTCTGATCGAGATGATAGCAAGAGTGTGTCAGGATTTATTTTTACCCTTAATGGTGGGGCTGTCTGCTGGAAGAGTTCCAAGCAGCACACTGTGGCTGATTCAGTATGCGAGGTGGAGTATATTGCTGCATCAGATGCTGCCAAAGAAGCGGTGTGGCTGAGAAAATTCATCACCGAGCTCGGAGTAGCACCCTCCCTTGTTGGTCCAGTTCTGCTCTACTGCGACAGCTCTGGAGCCATTGCTCAGGCGAAGGAACCAAAGGCACATCAGCGGACGAAGCATATTCTGCGTCGCTACCATCTCATCCGGAAGATCGTGGATCGAGGTGACGTCGACCTTCAGAAGATCGACGGGAAGGAGAACCTGGCCGACCCATTCACTAAAGCCATTGCGGTGAAGGAGTTCAACGACTACAAGTCGAAGATGGGTATTAGATACTGCACCGATAGGCTTTAGGCCAAGTGGGAGATTGTTGGGAATAGTGTCCCAAAGCCAATCGTCAGCCTGTTGACGGTTGTGCTCCTTTTGTATTAGTACATGAATTATAAATAAATAAAAGTTATTTTGGTATTTTTTCATCACAAATGTTTCATCTTCTAATGAACTCCTGTGTTGTGGTGAAGTCCTTAGGACTATTTAGACTCGACAAAGGAGGATTTGTCGCTTAGTCCTTAAACATGTTCGCGACCAAATGATATGTTGTTACCAAGGACGACAACATTTATCGAGCATAGGTCGTTGTGTGCCATATGGGTTGGTTGTCCTCATAACCAAAGAGTGTGGAGACACTGGTATGGCATACAGGTGAGATGTAATGGTACATCTGCACTGAACGTAACCAACTCCGGAGCTATTTCTGCTGTCAAGATTTGCTTCGATGGGATATGGGTATAAATGTCCCTCCGACCTGAGACCGCCACGGTGACTTGCAAGCAACTCACTGCACTTAGGCACTGGACTACCTGAATTTCTAATTCAGTGATGGAAGGTTGCTGGGTGTAGTCAAGTACTTGACTTGTCGGTGCGTATGTCAAGATGGGATTGACCACTCCAGTTTAGGAGCTGTGTACAGTCGTGTTTCAATTTAGCAAAACCTTGGCCAGGGTAGTCCTAGTGAGGAGTCACAGGACTAATTGAGTTGAGCACGATTCGGATGATATCATCAGGGTTGACAGTTTAACTCTGAGTCATCCTAAACACAGGGGTCAAAAGGGATGAATTATACGGTAACCATATTCACGTAGGTTCTGAATGTTGCGATTGTGATTATTCGACCTATCCGGTCGTCGGGTACCATTGCTAGATGGTCACTTCGATTAGTACAGAAATTGATTCCTGTGCTACCGGCTTAGGTTCGAACCTACGGGGTCACACACATTAGAGGTTCCTTTCTGATCTGATGGCTGATTATGAGTCTTATCTATCTGAAACTCTATGATTGAGAATTAGGATTCTCTAATCATGAGTTTCACATATTTTGGGTACCGGGGTCAAAATTTTGAATTTCGAATTTTGAATTTGAAATTTGAACTCTTTGATCAGGGTTTCATATCGATGGTCTCTGATGCCTGATTGCCCATCGAATTTGGACTCAACATTTATGAGAGGTTTAATTAGTGATTTAATCACTAATTAACTCAATTTGATTGAGTAATTATTTTTGGATCAAGTCCAATTGAATTGGATTCAGTTTGGATTGACCCGATTAGGTTAAATGTTGACCTAATCGCTAAGGTGGTTTAGTCCCTGATTTGATCAGGGGTTAGGTTTAGTTAATTCCTGATTTGATTAGGATTTTATTAAGCCTAATTAAGCCTAATTATGTTGGGTTTAATTTGGTCTAATTGTGCTCAACCTATTTTAAACTAGGTTGGCTCAATTTGAATCAAACCACCTTGTTTTAAATTTTCTGCGTCACCCAACTTTCTTGCACCCATTTGAATTCACGAGAAGAAACTTCTCGTGAAATTTTTCTCACGCAAAACCCTTCCCCACGTCCTCATTTGTGCACCATATGAATGGATAAAATAATTAGTTAGCCATTCAAATTCAAAGCATGTTTGAATTTGAATGGATAACTTATCACTTGCCCTTTCATCCTTATCCATTTTGTGCGCCACATTACTTACACGAGAAAAGGTTTCTCGTGAAACTTTTTCCACGCACAAAGAGCCACGCCCCTTCTCTTCTCATGCCCAAAAGGATAGGGATAAGTTGGTTTTCGTTTGAATTCAAATTTGATTTGAATTCAAATGTGTAACCTCTTGTCTTTATCCTCTCACGCGGATAAGACACGTTTGACGTTGTTTTAAAAAGAGGAGAAAGGTGGGACGTATGTAAAAAAATTAGGAGAGAAACTTTGGGGTGTGAGGAAGGCTTCTGCGCAAGGTGAAGGTCCAAAACTTTCCGAGAGAAAAAGAAAGAAAAGAGAGAAAATTGGGCGCAGGGTTTTTGGTATGTACCCTAGGGTTTCTACCTAGGGTTCGGGAAGTGAGATTGGTGTGCCACGAGTGTCGTGAGTCCACCAAATTTTAGAGAGAGATCCATCAGCCTCTCAAGTAACTGTGCAGACAATCCAAAGCATCCGAGAAGTTGGCACACATTGATCGAAGGAGTTCGATCAACATCTGCCATCAAAAGGGTGAAATCACGAACTAGCATTCGTGAGGAGCTGATCAGACGGGAGCTTCGTGTGGACGATCCGCAGAGGCCAGACAGTTGGGTGGCTGCGACATGATGATCAGAGCCCTCCGACGGTGATCAGATTGTGGTGATCGACTATCCGCAAAAGGTGATGTGTTCTGAACACAGTACTGTAAAACGTTTACTGATTCAAATTTGAATTTCAAATTTAAATGCATGCTGTTGTATCATATTTAGATTCTAGTGTAGGGTTAATTAGTATTAATTAATGAGATTAATTAATAATTTCACTGTAAAATAGTAATTTTGAAAAAGTTTTAAAATTACCATTTTGCCCCTGCACTAAATTTTCGCTTCAGCATGTACTTGTACGCGCGCTCTAAGAGTTCAGCATACGTCTGAGGGTTTCTGTCTCTCCTTGTTTGATCGAGAAGAGATTATTCGAGATTCGTGGTGTCCTCCGACTGGTGTTGAAGTAGGTCATGAAGGAATGTTCCAGCTGCCTGAAAGAGTAGATGCTTCTCGATCGAAGATCGGAGCACCAGGCTCAAGCAGCTTTCCGAAGTATGGCCAGAAAGTCGATGCATAGAAGGATGTCGATTGTCCTTTGGATTGTCATGAGAGCCTTGTAGCTCTCAAAGTGATCAATTGGGTTGGTGGAACCATCACAGGGTTTCACATGCGGCATTTTGAACCGAGTCGGGATCGGTTCATCCAAGACATGTTAAGAGAGAGGTTGGGCGATACGAAAATTAAAATCATTTGAAGACTTCTGACCGTCCATCTGGAGTTGGACGAGTCGGCGGTCGATTTCTTCGAACTTATGTTCATAGTCTTTGAGCCGCTGGTGGTAGAAAACTCTAGAGGTTGAACCTCCCGATGAGTAAGAGGGGGAAGCAGACGGTGTTCGCGGTCGCTTTTTCTTCCTTGCCCAATCCAATTGAGAAGGAGAGGAGCACCGTAAATGTGGGTGGCACGTCGAGGGCACCGCGATTGCCGCTGCTTGTCCCGATGAGAGAGCCGAGATGGCCGCTCTGAAGGAAGAGATGGAGATTGCCGTGGATGACGGCGGCTGTGCCTGGATGGCATCGAATGCGCCATCGGTTGCTCTGTCGGCGGTTGTGGTGGCTGGATCTGCTGCTGCTGGAGACTTCTGACCACCTCTGTAAGAACATTCATTTGCTGCACGATCGCAACAATCTAGACGTTCGTGATGACCGTGGGTTATGGGGAACTGAGCTCTGCTATCGGAGGCAGGGGAGGAGCCTCTTCCCAATGGGAAGAATACCTCATCGATCTGGTTGCTATTGACCATTGAGCTATGGTTTTCGTCATTGTGAGTTGTCTTCTCTCCTACCTGGCGCACGAATCTATTACGGCCAACTCCCTCATCGTCTGTCGTCGAGAATGAGAACCTGCAAAACAACATCCATACTGACCGAAATTGTCTCAGGCGGAGATCCTCCGATGCTTAAGTCAGAGAGAGAGACTGGGCAACAGTATTTTTTGAATGATAAAGGTAGCAGAGCTCAGCTCGAAAGTGGCTTCCCGATGCTGTTGTCTTACCCCTTTTTTATAGAAAAGATAGTTGTAACCGTTGGATATGGTCCCGCATTTTATGGCGTAGAATCATTGGACTGTAATCTCTGATGGGTTATTAATTCTCATAGATTACGCCGCGATATCTGAGGGATAACCGTTCATGACAGTTATGATATGTTGAATGAGTCGGCCGACTATGCGTCGGGGGTTGACCGTTGGTTGAAAACTCTGAAATACCGATGATCGAAGTAGTCCGCTGTCTGTAGTGTCTGAACATCGGTCGCTTGTTGATCTTGAGTTGATGAGGTGTGTTCGGTTGGTCGGTTGAGAGTAATGTCGGCCTGCTTGATCGATGTTCGGTCGATAGTCACTTTTAGGATTATGTCTGTTTGTGGGGCCAGAGTCGGATGTCAGTCGATCTGCACTGAAATCAGTCGATTTATGGAGATCAGTCAGTTTATCCCAACAGTATCATAGCATTTTACACCCACGTAGTTTTCATACCCCGAATAATATATTTTGTGCCTTATGCCCTGACAAAAAAGAATTTACCTCTCATGTTATTTTACACTACAAGTTGGGACTCCAATCTGGAGACAGGCTCCTATTTCTGATGCGGCAACTCTTTCGACTCTCTATTTTGATACCTTTCTCCAAAACATTAATGAGGGAAACCAAAGTAGAGATGTTGTGTCGATGGCTTATATTGTTAATCATCATATTTGATTGGCTAAAATGATTGTATTTTCTAAAGTAATGTTTGGAGCATGCAGGTTGATTCTCATAAAAGCAGTCAATCAGGTATAGATGTACATTAATTCAACTGCTCCGAATGTTTCTTTGATAGCCAGGAAAAACTATGGCTCTCCTTTCACTTGGGAGCCACCATCCCCTGGTTTCTTTAAAGTTAACCCCGATGCTGGTATTTTAAATGGAGGTGATTTTGGTGGAGAAAGTTTTGATATGAAAATATGAGTGTTGCGTGAATAGATACAAGAGGTGTTAGATTATTTGACACTACAGTTTCTTTGGCATGTTGCATGGGAAGGTATGCCATATGCGACTAAAAGTATTAAGACATCTCATATCACCTTGGAGGAGACTCCTTAATAATGATTAGGTAGTTTCTTGGTTCAACAACCTTAAATATCAGAATCCATTCTTTAAGCTGGGATTGTTGGAGAATGAAAGCAACTCTTCAATTTTATGAAATGAAACACATCTATAGAGAAGCTAATGGTACTGTAGATTGGATGGCATCATGTATTACTAATCATATGGAATCTATTTTGCGAATGATTATGATAGATATTCCTTTTGAATTGTTATACTTTAGTTTCTAATTCTTATAGATGTATTTACTCTAGGTTGGTTTAATAAATCATAATGTGGAGGATATTTTGACTAGCCTTGATATTATTTGAAGTGGAATCAGCTCAGTATGATTGACCTCATTACCTCAGATATGGATGACTTGAAGATACAATCATACTGGCCTGCAAATGTTGGCGGTGAGTATATCCATAGCCATTATTGTATGATTAAGACGGTTGTAGCCGTCAGAGCATGTTGATGACCATTATGGTTCATTGAATCATGAATTAGTCGTTGCTGTGCCATTACTGCACATCCCATTTGTCATGAAAATGGCTATCGACCCTTAGATAAGCTTCTCGATGCTAATTCAATAGCTCATACTCTTTTATTCCTCTCTCTTCTATTATTTTTTATATTTTAATTGACTTGAACATCGAAAGATCTTCGATTGAAAAAACTCCAGCTTAAGGACTTTATTTCAATAGTTAACCAAGAAGCAGCAGCAGTTACACTGATATCAACTTCACTTTAGCCCCTACCAACCTCACCCCGATCTTGGAGTTCCACGGCAACAAATCTGATTTATCAAACAAAAAATATGTGCCTAGATAGTAGTGATTTTATAAAAATATATATAACTCAATCTTGCATTTCTTGGAGATGAACCATCTGACAAAGAAGTCTTGGCAATGAAGGGCTTTACATGCAAAAATGAAGAATATATTATGCAATGCAAATTCGTCAAATTGCATTCTACTACTACCAATTTTGAGCAGGTTTGGATTTGGCATGAATAGATTTAGGTCTTAAATGAGTCAACCCTCCTATATCCACTTATTTAATGAGTTGGTTTCAAATTTAACCTATGATTCATTTATTCCATTCCGACCCATTTAATAATTAGGTCATATCATGACATGATCAGTTTAATCCATTTAATTAAATCTTACTTAATCTGCTTTTATCCTATTTAACACGACATACATAATCTATTCAACCGATTTAAACGGTTAAAAATCCACTTAACTTATTTAGTCCGTTTGAACTCATTTAATTTATTTAATATATAGTGAGTTATCTGTTTAATAAATAAGTCTGATACAAATCTGAATTTTTGATCTATTTCACAGATACATTAGATTTGAGTTGATAAATTTTTCATTTGGCTCACATCCAATCCAGCTCATATCTAATCCAACCTAACTCAGTTGCCACCCATACATTGGACTGGCTCTATGTGGTAGCCCAATAGGAACTCAACCAAGCAGAATCCACCCTGACTCACATTGGTCCACAGACCCCATGGAGGCAGTTTCATTTTCGGCAAGTCTAAGTGCAGCGATTGATTGATTCAGTCAAATCAAAGTAGAGGAACGAGTCTATTCAATCCTTTTAACCGACCAAAACTCAAGACTTCTCCCAACCGAATCAGTCCCTCCGGACGCGTCACCCGTGTTTTCCCTCCCAGATGAATGGTCTACTCCTTTATGACTCCCGCAACCCAAAAGCCTTGCGGCGAGTGGTAGGTAGGTAGGCCCCAGCTCGCGCCACATCAAAGTATGAAACAAGGCATCGCTTTTTGGGCCACATCCAACGCGAATCACGTCATTTCTGTGTGTAACATCTGACCGTTGTCCTTCCAACGTTTCGGTGGTCCCATGTACCGTGCACCAACGTACCATCCACTTTTCAAACATTTGAAAAGTTGAAACCGCGTGTGGACCGGTTCGGTTTCACGAAAGAACTTAAGGGGAAATCGTTGTTTGGACTTCAACCATGCATGCAGACGTGAAGGATGTTATATATCCAGCAATCCTCTCTTCCCTACTTCATACCATCATCAAATTAAGATTACCAGCTTCTTTCTTACATTCCGAATTGAAAGGAAATCTACTGCAAGGGGGCAAACTCCATTCTCCTTTCTTGCATAAAATGGCTGCTGGCTTCCGAGAAATGTTTCTCCTTGTGCTGGTGATTTCAAGCCTTCATCCTCTCATGGCATCGAGGTCTATGAAAGGTGAGAAATGGATAGAAGATGGTAGGCTCTTGATGGAATCTCTTCGAGGGCCGGTCACGCATTCCGGACCTTCTGGTTGCACCCACAACCCCAAAAACCATGGCGGTAATTGCCCCCTCACTAAATGAGTTCGGATGGGCTAACAGCTTATGAAGTCTTATTAGAAATTAGGACGGGTCATATTAACATTGGAACTTGCGAGGAGGTCATGACATAATTTGTAAATGAGAATGCTTGCATGGGATGTATAACCCATGAAATTGTTTTAACTTTCTTTGTTTATTTGTTAATTTTAAGAGGTTTGCATATTAGGGTGGTCAAATTTGTGGGTTTTATTTTTCATTTTCATCTTCACAGATGTAACGTTACATCAGTGCAATAGATTTGCCCAGTGTAATTCTTTCTTCAGAATTAACTACTTTCTTTTCTAGGGAATTAAACTATTATTTCACATTTACAATGGTTAATGGCTTGAAGATGGCATCCACATTAGAGTTGGGCGGTGGGTGGTGTTGTTGGGATGACCTCCATAAGCAGGACTTCTCTCTTTTTACCCACAACCAACGTCACTTTTCCCGAGCCAGCTCACCTCCATACGCCATTCAATAGTTTGATCGATCTCCTGCGTAGGGTTGACCGATGAAGTCAAACTAGACATGAAAGGCAGAAGAAAACAATAGACTTAGTAAAGATGACATTTTAAAATCGAGATAATTTTTGACCTACACCAATAGCATGCATGACTTCAGAGTTCAGACTTCACACATGAGGCCGGAACTTTGGGAAGGAGCTCATCCATGCAGCAACACCCGTGATGACCAGACTTCCTAGCTAACAACATATATTATCATACGGGTACGCGCATTAGCTTTAATAAAAATTCAAAAAACAAAAGAATAACAGATAAGCATCATAATTTTCAATAAAAGATAAAATATTAAATAAAAATAAGAAATAATATTGAATAAAAATTTAAAATGGGAGCTAGAGATTGGAGATAGTGAAGGTCTCAAACATCGGGGAAAAAATAAGTTTGTTTGATAATTAAGGAAAGGTTAGTTAGCATGGACATAAGAGAAATTTCAGGCGTCCCAAAGATTTCATGGGATATGAGATGTGAAATCAGAACAAAGAATTGAGATTTAATTAAGTACATATGTTTCTTTTAAAAACAGCCCATGTTGATGCTTGCATTGCAATTATAAGATTGCGTTAAGAATAAAAAAAATTATTGCATTCATCATTATAACCATGCATCGGACATCTTGGATATTTTTATGAAACCAAGAAATCTAGAAGAATATCTTTTAACTAGTCTTTTAGGTGAGCTCATGAATTGTTACAAATAGAATTGAATAGAACCGGCTTTATGGCTCATGTTGACTCAAGAACGCTACAACACAAGCATTTTTAGGCTAGAGCTAACCATGGGTTAATTGTTATGTTTATGATTGAATTTGGACTCAGCTTAATAAGGATATCAGGACTTAAATGAAAGGAGTATGAGCAGAACTCTAGAAAAAATATATTTTCTTTTTTTCATTGTGATTAGGAAGGAAGAGTCAAGAAAGTTTGAAATTCATAATGTGGTATGCTCGATTTTTCTTTAAATTTTTCTGGGATGTTTATATAAGCCACATATTTTCTAAGGCTTAACTCTTGGTTGGGATGAAAATGATTTGGGCTAGTAGGTCCCCTCTAACTTATAGCTCTAAATTAGTATTATGTAATTATGGATTATTTTTGGCCTAGCTCAATAGGCCATTGCTCACTGCTTGCCATGCATGATTGAGGTGGTAATTAAGTTAGGCTAGTTTTGGATACCAGGCTCATACAACACATTGATAAATGGATCGAATCAGGTTTAATGAGTTTAAAACAAGTTAAAATAGATTAAGTAGGTCTGAAACATGTTACTACAAGAAATTAGATTTTTAGTGACAATAAAAATTATCACTAAAAATATGAAATATCGTCACTAATAATTTTAGTGACGATAGTTTGGATCATCACTTATTGTCACTAATACTCGAGTTACTAATATATCAGTGATGACTTTCAAAGTTGGTCACTATTTGTAAATTTATTAGTGACGATACTATTGTCACTAATATTTGTACTAATAGTAACGATAATACATTATCACAAAAGCTATTATTATTAGTGACAATAGTATCGTCACTAATATTTGTACTAATAGTGACGCAGATATTGTCATTAATACTATCACTATTAGTGACACAAGTAGCATCATAAAAGTTTTTCAACAGTGACTACAAAAGTCATCGCTAGTATTAACATATTAGTGACAATACTTCCTATCACTAAAATAAAATAATATTAGGAACAAATAATATCATCACTAAAAATATATAATATTAGCAATATACTTAGTGTCACTAAAAATGTCATAACCATTTAATATATTTTTAGTGACGATAAGATGTCCTCACTAATGATTTTTTTGAAAAATAAATAAATAATCTTATAATTAGCATATGTTGTATTACTTGCTTTATAAATTAAGATCAATTCATATTCATAAACATCAATACATACAAATTATATATATATATATATTAAACCTTTACATATGCATTAAAGTATCCAAAATATAATTATAACTTCAAATTCATACATATCCATAGTGTATCAGTCAAATCCTTACATACCTATTAAAGTATCAAAATATATTTAAAAGATAATTGTAATTTCAAATCTATACACATCCATAGTGAGACACAAAAAGTATACAATATGATCCCATGATCCTTCATAATGAACAAAAATTATAATTGATCCCAAAAAACTTCAATCACAATCCTGCAAAATGAACAAATAAAAAAAATCAATTAGTATAAATTAAAAATATAATTTTATTAATTCAATTACATAAATATTATAAAAAAATAAAAAAAATAATATTTATAAAAATAAAATAAGTTTAACTACTCATATAGCATGTTTTTAATTATGAAACTTACATTATTAGTAAGAGTAATCGAGGAAGATGTACCAGATAGCTGTTTGAGAAATGAAACATTACTATTAAAGTGTGTAAAAAAAATAACTATTTAACTTTGCATACTTTTTTGGATCTCTTTCTGTATTTCCACACGATGTGTCTCAATAGTCTTATGCTAAACCTCAAATTCTGCATGTTGAGATTATAAATTTACTTGGAGTTATGAATTAGTTTTCTCTTGCTTTAGTGGCGCATGATATGTTGATATTATTGATAAATGTCAATATCGTCATTAAAAACTCAATAATAGTGGCAACTTTTGAGATCGTTACTATTATATCGCCACTAATACTATCAATTCTTGTAGTATGTTAAGTAGGTTTTAATAGGTTACATAGATTTGAAACAAGTTAAACAAGTTGGGTTGTGACAGATCTAATTATTAGATGAGTCAAAATTGGATAAATAGATCAAAAGTCCACACCTGAACCCCCATTTAATAAACAAAATCTAGTGGATTAATTGACCCATTTATGATCAAAATCTTTTTATATCAAACCCAAATTAACTTTCTTAAATAGGGTCAGTTATAGGTTAGGTTGATGGGCCAGATCATAAATTGCCGCCTCTATGCATAGAAAATCAAGAAACTAATGCATGAGCAAATAACTTTAAGCCTTTAAGTTGAAATCACTAAGATGTTTATGTTAAATTTATTACTGCTGAAAGAAGACAATAAGTCTATCTTTGCAAGGTGGACTAATACCATGGTATAATAGATGGATGTTTGGTAACCATGGTTGCCGTTATCTAATTATCCTGTATCTAATGGATCCTTCGACTAAGATTGGTAGAAAGATCAAACTTTGGGCCATGAGTTATCAGATTATGAGATACTAATTGTATAAGAGATGACTTGATGGACTCTTATTATGATGCCTTGGTGAAGAAGACTCTATGCTAATAATGGGAGAAGTTCACAAGGCGTATGCAAAGCTCATCATCATGAGGCAAGGCACAAGGTGTTAGTTGATTATAAGACATGGTTATTATTCATTTAAGATGTTAGAGGATTGTTAGCGGATGCATTGATTGGGGATGCCAGGCTTGTCAAAGACACGGGCCCACACAAAATGTGCTAATGGCAGAATTTAACTATGTTATAAAAATGCGATTGTTGAGAGGCTGGGCCATGGATTTGATTGGATAGATTCACTCTTCTTCTTCTTTTTTTTTTTGCAGACTATGAATTTGTCATTATGGCCGTCTACTATTTTACCAAATAGATTGAAGCGGTGCCTGTGAGGCCAATCAATTAAGTAGCAATCATAAACTTCATTAGGTAACATATAATTCACAAGCTTGACCTATTGGAGAAGATCACAAGCATTGGGGGAGTTGGATGAGGTAAGGCTGGCAGTGTTAGACCCAATATATGCTTAGAAACTCAAGGTTGCTCAGTGTTATGATAAAAGGTTTAGTCTAAGTCATTCAGAATCGGATAACTATCTTGGAAGACCGTCCTTTTTGTTGGATATAGAGGTAGGTGGTTTTCTAATTGGCAGGGGCATTACATTATTCACCAAGTTCAATCTGGAGGAGTTTATAAACCAAGGAACATCAATGGAGAAGTACACAGTCGATCGGTCAAGAAAAATTATTTAAAGAAAAGTTATCCAACAGTGTGGTAGGTATAAAAAAAGATGCAAGATTAAAGCTCTATCAAATCAAAGTCTCTTGGCTAGTACATCGCAAAAAATGAATAAAATAAAAGTGCATAGGCCGACAAAATGCTAATGGTTTTCCTGGATTACATTTGCCTCATCCTTCTAACTATTATTTAGGATCATATAAGTTCACATTCACCTTAGTCTAGTTGGACGAAGCTTTTTATTGTTGGCAACTAAGTTTTCTCCTTATTTCCAAGAATTACTAGGCTGATCGGATGTTCTCTCAATTGCAGTGGTCGTAAGTCGCCATGAGACTTTGGATATGAAATTTTGTGTATGGACCCAATCATTGAAGATCATTAGTATGTAGAATAGTCCATTTGGATGATAAAGATGAGAAGTCAATAGAGGGCTTGATTGTGAACATTTGCAAGCTGATTTGAGAGTAAAGTCCTCAAGGTGGAGCAGCCAAGAGGATCAATTTTGGCCAATAAGGATGATTGAAATTATACTGACCTATGCTTAACGAGTTTTTTTGCCAAGGGTGATTTGATACGGAACATAGGTGAGAAAGAGGGATTTTGAAAGAAGATGTGAAGGATATGATAGCAAAACAAGGCAGCGGGCTTCATTTAAAGCATAGTGAACTTTACCAAGATGTGATGAGTAAGATTCTAATCAATGCCAAAATTCTCGGGCAGCATACAGGAAACCCAGTCATTTCTTGAAATGGGATGCATGGCACGGATCAGCTACACCTTGGAGAACCATCAAGGACAAACCAGGGCCTGCCTCTGCCACATATATATATATATATAAGTTAATAACGTAGCCTTCGGCATTGATTATTCTAGCCAGCGAGCGATTGAGTATTAGCCCTCTTGGTTGTCAGCTGATATGATTATTTGCACCACACCTTAATCCATAATTGGAACCTCAGGTCCGATCAGAAGATGGCATTGCCAAGAACTGAATAGAAAGTAATAACAAGTAGACTACGAGAGTTGACTTTGATATGACAAAGTCGGGATAGTTGGAGATTGGCTATGATGGTGACACGTACGCAATTAGACCCAAGGGTTGGAGGGTAGTAGCAGGCCAATCCAGTCCATGCAAGATAAACCAAGCCATGCATGATCCCAAGGAGTTAGTGGGACTAGGCCGAGTGCTTGCCGGAGACTCTCGGCAGAATTCCAGAGGTCGTAGGTAGGTACATAGATTGATTATAAATATAGCCAATAATTGGTGAGGGTAAGCGGTCATTGAAGAAGTTGATTGCGCTTTATTTTAGGGAATGAAGCCTCAAGAAACAAAAGCATTTGTTGAAAGATCACAACGTGATGAGTGGAGATCTGGGTAAAATTCACTGCGGTAACTATCAGAAGATAATGGATGGAGTAGCAATTGCCAAGAAAAATATGTGTTGGTACTAGAAGAGAATTGTTCGTTGGGAGTTAAGAATAATATGCATAATAAATATGAAAAAAATGTAATCCTGAGAATGTGCCCTTGTGCCACCGATAGAATCAATTATCAATTTTCTCTTATTAGTTTGTCTTTTGATTTATCTTTAGCTCTTTTAATTCTTATTTCTTAGTCCAATAGTTCGTAGGTCCTAGTAGTCTTTTCTTTGCCCCATAATAAGAAAGGGGCATTTCATTTCACTAGCAAAAGTTCTTAAAGATCAATGCAACAGGATCAACTGCCATTTATCCTCTTTTCAGTTTAGACACCGGTGGCATCCACATGTATTTATCTAGATATGTTTAGTGGCCTGCACTTCTTCCCATCCTCGTGCCAAGGAGATGGGAAAAAAGTACAAATAGGTTCCATATTGTCATACCGAACCACATTACTTATGTGCGACAACAGTGGACTTTAGTGTCAGTCATTGGTAATTTAAGAAGCTAAGTTGATCATTCTGGTAATATATTTAAGCACATACCATCTGTCTCCAGGTTAAACAGGATAAGAATCTTGTGATGATTATTTTCCTTTCCAAGTAAATAATCTCTATCGGGTTGAGAAAGGTCAAGATTTATTAGAAAATTATTGGAGCTCTGATTGGGCTAAAAAAGAGGCTAAATATAGCTTTTGATTGGATTGGGTCAAGAAAGACCGGATGGGGGCTTAACTTGGACCAACTTCGCGTGCGATAATGAAAGGCATACGGCATCATGTAGAAGGAAGAGCCGCCCATCCTTTCTCTCCTCTCAGGTCCAAATGGGACTCCAAGAATCATCACCAATTAGTTATTAATAGGCGATAATTATAACAAATCCTCCCAAATTGCGATTTGAATTGTGATGGTTAAACAAGCACTGTGAAAAAAAAGAACTATAAATTTTTTTTTTTTTTTTGGTTCCATTCCAAAAATTTTGCCAATTAATTATGCATGCAGAAACTAGAAAAGACCAGGGGCCATACTTCAGAGATGATGAAAGTCATCCCGAGTGAGAGATTCGTAGGGTTTGATCCTATGCCATCCCATTGAGAGGAAGAGTTGGGATTACCTGTTTCAATGGTTGGTTCTTGCATGGTGTACCCTTTTTTTTTTCTTTTGGTAAAATTTCTTGGTGTACCTTTGATCTCTCTGTTTTAAGGCAAGCCCTTATTTCTTTCTTTTATCTTTCCTGTTTTTTAGGGCCTGTCTCTCAGACTCTTCCCTATATTACCTGTGCCATTTCATTTCATGTGAGATGGCCGTGGCTTTCATCATCATTTGCTTGGAAAAAAAAAAAAAAAAGAAAGAAGAAAAAAAATAAGAAAACCGCTTTTGTCCTTCAGCATATATAGTACCTGTCACATGTGATAGGATCCCTCCATATCTTACAATGCATATTACAATTACATTCTAATACCTAACGATAAAAAAATCAAATAATTATTACAAAGCTAATCCTTATTCATGTGAACTGAGTCTTTCCTTTGAGATAGAAGGAAACATAAGCTCATCACAAGCTTTTTTTGGTCTAGTTCGCAAGCAAGGGAACATAAGGAGTGGCACACAAGCATAGGTCATATCTCCTGCGTGCACCCAACCCAGCGGACTCGGTCATGTCCAACTCACTCGCCCCATGCGGCAGGCTCCAATCAAAGCAGCACAAGAGCTGTGCCAACGCTAGCTCCATGCTGGCCAGTCCAAAATTAATCCCCGGGCACATCCTTCTCCCAGCTCCGAAGGGCATGTATTCATAGCAATTCCCCTTGAAATCAATGGAGCTCCCCTCGAACCTCTCTGGCTTGAACTCCTCAGGATCATCCCAATACTGCGAGTCCCTCCCCATGGCCCATGCATTAAAGATCACCCTGGTCTTTACGGGTATGACGTAGCTATTGATCTCACACGTCTTGGTGCACTCCCTGGGGACCAAGAGCGGAGCAGGGGGGTGCAACCTTAAGGACTCTTTGATCACCAGCTTTAGATAGCTTAATTGACCCACGTCCTTTTCGGTGAACTTACTTTTCCCACCAAGTGCTTCCCTTACCTCCGTTTGTGCTTTCTTCATCACCCTTGGGTTCCTCATTAGCTCTGACATCGTCCATGTCATAGATGACGCCGCCGTCCCACTCCCTGCTGCAAACACGTCCTGGAAAGAAAAAAAAAAAAAAAATTTTTTTTTTTTTTTCTTTAGCAACGTTATAAGAAGTTAATTTATAATTAAGTTTATAATTAATATTAATAAGTTTAAGAGTTATACAACTGCATGTGGGAGGGCAAAGAGTTATAATAAATTATAAAATTCATGACGGGTAATCTAAGAGTCATTTTTGTAATATCTATAAATAGGTGAACTAGAATCTTTGGTAAGATAAGCCTTTGAAAATCTCTCATGCCACTTTATCATTCATGAATGAAAATCCTGCAAGCTTTCCATTGGAAGGTTCTTTTTCTTTCATATTATTTCCTATAATTCTTTCTGCATGTACACCCAATAAGCTATGCGTGGGTGATCCTAAATGATCTAATTATAACCATCAGTAATTTAATGGAATACTACTTACAAAGATGAATGCTTTGATGTTGGTTGCTGTGAGAGAGAACCCAAGTTCATCATCTCGTCCCTGGAAGTTTAGAAGAACATCAAGTATATTCTCCTCCATTGTTTCACCATTGCCATCCTTCAACTTTAAAGCTGCCCGAACCTCCTTACGTTCTTCAATGATGCCTTCAAGGATCCCGTCAATCTTCTGATGGCACCTCTCAAGCTTATTCTTTATTCCAGTCACCACACTAATGAACCCTAATGAAGGGAATAGATCAGCAAGATTGAAGCCACCAGCTAGCAGTGTGCCTTCCTTCATCGCTTCCAAGTACGCTGCTGCATCTCGGCACCTGCTTCCGAATGCGACCCTTGCCGTGATGTTGTTTGTGAGGGTGTGAAGCATTTCGCTGAGGTTAACAGGCGAAGGACTCGTGGACTGAATGGTGTCGATAAGATCAGAGACCTCCTCCTCCCTGACAAATTGGAATGATTGGACCCGCTTGGCGCTCAATACCTCCATGACGCAGAGTTTCCGCAGTCGTCTCCAGTAGTCTCCATAGGGTGCAAAGAGCATGTCGAGGCCACCGTAAACGGCGATTTTGCTGGCCAAAATGTCTGGCCTCGATGCAAAGTTGATGTCGTGGATCTTCAGCATCTCTCTTGCTGCCTCCCTGGAGGTGACAACAACGGTGGAGACCTCGCCGAGCTTTAGGTGCATGAGAGGCCCGTAGGTTTTTGCGAGGTCTCGAAGTGCATGGTGTGTGAGTTTTCCAACAAGGTGGTGCATGCTTCCAATGATAGGAAGCTTGCATGGTCCTGGGGGCTGTCTGTAGACTTTGTTTTGGGTTTTGGAACCGTATTTAGGGTTTATGATCATGAGGAGGAGCAGGAGGAGGAAGGTGAGAAGGAGGTAGTTGTACAAGAGTTCCATGATGGAATGGACATGTTGAGCCATGCAAGGGGTCCATATGATACTTATATAGGTGTTACGAAAGCTCAGAATATCAGCTCGTTAGACCTCTCTAAGGTCCTCTTTGTCGATCGTGATAAACTGTTTGACTTCTTCAAATTCCACAACGTTTGCCCACGGCCGCAAACTTGGAACTTTGATAACGGCGTGCAACTCTAATAATAATAATAAAAAAAAGAAGATGGCGTGCAACTGTAATTCATGTAAATATTCAAACTGTACCCAACGTTGAAAAGTATTATTTTCAGCTCCAGCAGGCGTGTCGCTCAAACACTCAATTGAGGACTTCCAAGCTCCAAAGAAATAAAAAAGCAAATTTGCCCTCCGGGTGGTCAAACTTGCGCGCCTCAACTGCATCATGCAGGGGAGAATCTGTCGGACGACCCAAAATGTCCCCTATGTACATAAGAAAGCCTTGGCAGAGATGCATGGCCAGACAACATTAACGGCAACTCACAATAGACTTCCAAATTTATGTAACAATTTAAAATATTGGTGATTAATTCATCTCGATCAAGATTAATTGCTGATACATTTTGGATTCAACCTGGTCAAGGTGGAACATGCGACCAATCAGAGCCTGACATGAACCTGTCATACAGTCTTTTACTTGGCCAACCACTTTTTGCCATGTTACCACTCCCAAGATGCACGAAGATATCTGAATATCCCCCCACACGATGATAATTGGCTCATAATAATAGAACGGCCTCTCTAGCCATAAAATTTGTATATATTTCACTGTATCTCTTGGATGTATGAGCAATTATCTTCAATAAACTTTCTTGCATGTCCCAAAATCTTGATTATAATATATATACATGTTTGGGACTTCACCATAGTTTGTCATACATATCCCCTTATATAGTTTAGTGGACTAAGGAGCATCGCAAGGTAAGAGAGGAGTAGGAGATGCACGTACCACGGTCGAGAGAGTGGAGAGGTATAACAATCATTATTTTTGATATATATATATATATATTATATTATATATATATATTATATTATATATATTTTTATATATATATATATAGTATTTTGTTATTATGGATCTTGCAAACAAGTTGTGATGCAAGCTTCATATAGATGAAGAACCTCTTTGGATAATAATGGAAGGAGGCATGCTATGAATCCCCAGGTAACCAAAATAAGACATGTTGTGGTTTAGGTTACTTATTATGTAGATCATGTTAATGAAATTAATCAAATGATGCACTATAGGGAATGAAAGAAATTTGTGATCATAATATCCATCATGTAATGATATAAGGGCCAATTTTCCGGACGATCCCTTGCAAGCTTGCGAGGGCGTAAGGGCCACCATGGAAGACTCAAGGTTATGAGGCGAAACCATACTATCTGATGTATTTAATTAATTAGATGAGGCACCTTTTGATGCTATCTTTTAAGGTATACTATGAAGTTTTCTTACGAATTTTACATTATCACAGGAACCAATTGCTTTCCTTTTCATAGTGTATATGAGCTTTAGAACAACAACAACATGGTTTGGGCAACAAAGTGGAGAGTGGAGTGGCTGAAATGCATGAGTTAATAAAGGTATGGGGGCTTTAATTTTGAATTAATAATGAAAATATAATATTTAAAATATTGAGTAAAGTATTAGTTTATCATATTAACAATATGCCGTATTATTGTAATAAGACAGATTAAGGAGATTGGATGACAGGGACCAAGGTCAGCCTGTCACTCCACTATGTAATGCTTGATGTTACAACTCACAAGGTTGAATCTTGCACCATAATTTTTCATAAGGTTTTCAGTCTTGTGCAGCACTGGATGCCCTGCTCAGTCAGCCTTCTCGCAATCCACACCTGAAGGATTGCAACACCAAGCAACGTAAAGCCGAATATATGAGAAATACAAAGAGAGTCATCAATTCTATCATTTCAATTCCCAAGCAATCAAGATACAAAGGCTTATGAGACCAACACCATAATCTCTAAGTCCCGTTGAGAGATACTTACATTGCTGGCTTTCAAAGGCCAGCAAGCATGGCCATGAATAGGTAGTGGACAAATCCCCCAACTACTAGAAACTTCCTAAAATTGCTGCCAACCGTTTGCCCAAGTCTGGACATAGACATCTATGCACAATTGCTCCAGGAGGTTTGGGACAACTGCTAAAAACTATCCCGTAGTCTTCAAGTTGTTCAGGAGTAATAGTGTTGAGTTTCTTGACCTTTTATCTTAAGATTAGTTCTATTTTTCGATGTGACCATGTGGAGGTATTTGAACTTTTTTTGTGGAAGAAAAAGCAATGACAATATCTGAAGAATAAGCATCGGCTAACTCTGTGCCAGTTGCAATGGTAAAATAGAGGATGGATGCATTTTTTCTTTTTTGATAAGTCAACAATAACTATGAACATACTTGCAGGAGAATAGAGATTTTTCTTGATGGTCATTGCTTGTTATGCTAGTATTGCTAAGATTTCTTTTTGTTTGGTTGGTAATGGTTGTTTGTTCTTGAGATGTAATACTTTCTGCTGTGCTGTTATACTTATAGTAGGAATTGGTAGTTGCATTATTTTTCTTTTAAATATTTAAATATTTATTTATTTATTTTTAAGTTTTTAATTATGGTAGGAGTTGATAGATTCCTATGTGTTGAAGCATACCAATCTTTGTTCGGATGGAAACATGACATAGTTTTGACTCATGCCAATTAGCTCTAATTCAAGATTCAATCCTGATGGAAGTCTTCTTCATGAAGGCCATATCTCACGTGGTGCTCGACCAGTATATACACGGAGGCTTCCGAAAAGAGACTGCAGTAAATTGAGTCTACTCCATAAAACATGTACCTGACTATAACTTTCATTACAATCATCCGGGTTTGAGGTGGAGAAGGGAGGAATTTCTTTTGTTTCTTTTTTACTGAGACAAGAGGAAGGAGGAATTCGTTGTTCCATTTTTATCCGTAGATTTCTGAGGACCCTGAAATCTAATAACTCAAAATAGAGCTGAAACTCCGCAATATGACCAACAAGGTTATAGATTAAATTACCTCCAAAACAGGGAAGAGGAAGCACTTCATTTCGTACCGGAGAACGGGAAAGAGATAAAGACACCGACAAGGGAGGTGTTGCAGTAGCACATGAGGAAGCCGAAGTGAAGGATGCCTCCTGTTGCTACTCCTAGCTAGGAAAAAGGGCACCTGTGAAGAGACTTCCGAGGCCAAAGCTGACAAAGAAGGTGCTGGGAGAAAAACCAAAAGCCCCACATTGATGATGTGGGAAAGCATGGAGATCGAGAGTAAAGGTGCCGTCCAGAAGATTGAGAATAGGGGTGCAATCCAGCAGAACCAAATCAAACAGCTCGGACTGGATTCGGTCGAAAATATTTAAGCTCGAAACTTAAACTTGATTTGATTAAAAAAAATAATATTCAAGATTGACTCCACTCAAAAATCAGTGGAATCATGCTCAAACTTGCATTCAAGCACAAATTTGAATCTAAATAATAATTTAAAAATATAATTAAAAAATATAACATAATATTATATTTTTAAATATTAAAATAATAATATATATGATAAATAAATAATTTAGTTGAGTTGAATATTTTGCTATTTGAGTTATAAAACTCATCATAATTGAGTTATAGTGAGCTTGGACCCAAGTCAAGCATGAGTTATATGGCTCATTTGCACCCGTAGTTCGAAGGAAATGGGTGATAAAAGAGAGATGAGAACCCAAAGGAGAGAAAAGAAGGCAGCAAGGACAAGGTAAATATGAAGAAAGCCGCTGGACACAAGTAACATGGTAACTGGGCATCATATGGTCCCACCCAATTCGACGATATAACCCAATACCGCTCTAGGGCAGCATTTGTTTTTACCACAAGGCCACGAGTTATCCATCAACACAGGATAAACGCATTCCCCAGAAACCCAAGAGTGTTTGGCAGATTAGTGGGAGAATCGGAAGGGCATCCCCCGAATACACTGCATCCAAACACTACCTTAGAAGCAATCTACAGTACGTAAATGTCAAGAAAATACTCAACCAACGGAACATTATATTCCAAGATAAGATATAAGCCTTTCAGATGTAGCCCTGCACTTTGAATTTAAATGAGCCAAGCTGCGAACAAGGTATCATCAGGAAAATCAATAATTTGGTTGCATCTAAGCATACGGACGAATGCAAATTTGTTTCTGGGGTGATTCCAGCCAAGTCTATTACATTTAAATGCCTTGATAATCTCCATAGGTCGTAGAGTTCCCCCCAGATATTTATTTATCTCAATAGGAATAGAGGCTAAAAGCAGCTTAAAATAATCAGGACATCGAGACATAACAATCAATATTCAAAAAAAACCAAAATTTCAAAATATTATGCAGCACATATCTCGATCTTTTCTTCTCTGTCAAAAGAAAATAGTTGTTGAAATAATAAAAAAAAATGTTAATGTTTTATGCATTGATCATAGTATTTAGCCATTTCAAAACCGGTATTACAGGTGGTTTTACTCCTTTCTCCTCTAAATTAAATTTAAAAAATATATATACCAGATTTGAAAATAGATTTTAAAAGTCTATACAAAACTTTTATCTGACTACTAGCTCATGTCTCGAGATATATCAACGAACATTCTGAAAACAATACATATGAACTTGAGCCAGTTTAAGATATAAGAGCAGATTATTTAAGAGCACTAGAAGACAATGCATAGTGGAATCTGGCCACCAAAAGATTCAGTTCCACGTGTAAATCTTTCAGTGTCACCGTCAGTATTGAAACGCACTCTACTTAAAACCAAGTCTACAACTGCGATCTGTAGAACCAAAATCCATCAGGCAGCTACTATCATTAGAATCTAGAGTCCTTAATCCAGAACCACTACAAACATAAATTTGGCTCGTTACTTCAGACTCCTACATCACCTTCCTTCTAACTACTCCAGCATAAGCCCACTAAATCAGCTGCTTCAAGTGAGATGAGCTTCGTGGGTGGAAAATTATGATATCTGTTCCAACGTAGAAAGCTCAGAATTGTCAAATTGGCATGAGGCTGCAATGGTTTGGTCGGTAGAGGTTATGCTCACTGAAAGGAGGTTTCTTCTGTGTTTCTAATTCCTCTTCCATTTTTTCATTTTAGTCAATGGATTTTGATCAAATATTAGATCAACAGAATAATCAATACACCATTTATCACAATAATATTGCACTAGTTGACAACAATGATGACTGGAAGGTTACAATGATCATAATCAAACAATTCTATACGCTGTCAAATTTGTTGAGCCCATCCAGTCACAATAAATATGACAAGCACAAGAAGCTTTTGCTGAACGAGAATTACGTCTTTCAATTTTGTTGGTAAAATGGAATGATGTTGAAGTAAATAAATTACTATAGATGTGAGCAAAGAGAACCTATATAGGAAAATCTAAACTGCCTCAGGTGGCATTTCCTGAAGGAATCCCAAAAAATATTATGATTAAAAAAAATAAAAGAAAAATGTTTCTGACCTTTATAAAGATTACTGGGCAATCTGTGCCCTATCAATGCTTTGTCAGTTCAATGCTCAATATGTGGGCTAATGAGAAAGAGAATTAAAACGATCTCCACTTCACACCTTCTCATCAAGCTCTCCTGAATCTGACAACACTAGGCCATGCTTCTGGGATTTGTCAGTTGGCATGGAATAACTTCTGCGCTCCTTTCCCCCTGGCTTTGATGATGCACTTCCATACCAGATCATACCTACCACTGCTAGGATCATACCAAGAACTACATGAAGATTAAGGCCCTCTTTTCCAAAGAAGATGAAACCCAGAACTAAGACAAGGATGGTCTTCATGTGACCAAGGACTTGGAAAGACACAGCTGTGAATCTTCCGATGCAGATGAATTGGCTAAGATTGGTTCCTACCGCAATGGTGCATGACATTATGATGAAGAACTACAGAGAAATGGCAAATAGTGAATGACTTCGGCAATATATCAGAATATGCGTACAAGGGGATACAGCATGATGCAATAAATGCAGCAATGTCAGTGACAGATATACAAATTAACACGAAAGCAAGCATATGCAGATTAGAGAACAACGAATACCAGGAGTACCTAAAATGCCAATCAAAATTTGAAAAAAATTCATTTAGTACTTACCACTGCAGAAACGTTATAGTCAAATGCATCCACTCTTTTTCTCGTCAACCAATAATCCAGGAAAGGCCCTAGTATCAGCAGTGCTGCTGCCTGGGCTGGAGCAGTATGGCCCAAGAGGTTGAACGATCCAAGTGATACTTCCGTTGAAGAAAATGAACATACTACAGCAATAAAATCAACAGAACAATAAGGTTACATCTTCTAAGACCTGGCACGGTGCTGCTTTTTACACTGACTTTGAGCTCAAAAAAGATTAAGGGCCTGTTTGAATGGTAGGGCCCAAAATCCTATGGGATTTGCAGCCCAATCATTAAAAGGATTGGATTATAAACTGGCTAGGCCCATGTTTTTAACCATCCAGGGTCATCTTTTGAGTGGGCTAGCCTGAATCCATGGGAAGAAAAAAATGACCTATTGAGGTGATATTTTTTCCCTATGAGATTCGGGCTAGTCCATTCAAAATGTGGCCCTGGCTAGTTGAAAACATAGACCAAGCCAGTTTATATCCCAACACTGTTGGTGGTTGGGCCACAAATCCCATGGGATTTTGGGCCTAACCATCCAAACAGGCCCTAATTGTTATGCATCACTGCTGAATCAAAAGGAAAACAGGACCTAATACACTCTTAAAGCAAAACCATCTAGAAAAGCATAGTTTTACCAGCCAACACAATTGGGACATGTTCAGAGATACTTGAATATGAGATAGTCCTGTTTGCAACATACATTTCCATTGAGCAAATGATTGTTTAGAGTTTGTAAGAATAAAAGGAAACTAGTGATTCTCAACAACGGCAAGGATAAATATGCAGTTATCATTGTCATTGGCAGCTATGCATAAAACAGGATGGATAACTTTAAGAGGATCTTAATCGAACTTAAATTCTTGCACTGTCCATATAAAATAAAAATTTAAAAGATAGCAGAACTGTCAGACATTCGTATCCACTAAAAGATACCATAGTTGCAGACAAATAATTCAAGATTAAAGCACAGAATGCAAGAAAACTGCATATGTCAACTTGAATGAAAAGCATCCTAGTCCCCCTAATCAAGCATGTACAGAGGCTACACACATACAGACAAACTTGTGGGCACAACATATATAGGCAACATCTATGCTGAATTCTAATTGTTGTGCTTGCCAATTCTAGTATCAAAGACAATTCAAAGATAAGACAATTTAAAAAAGAATAATCCATTCAAAAGGTCACATAGCTCCACAGATATTAACAGAAATATGAGCGCATCATTTGATATGCATAAGCACTTACATATTGTTGCAATGCAGTGCTCCAGACTGCTATCATGGCAGCTATCAGACCTCTTGTATTTACGCTCACATCAGTAACAGTACAAACTGCAACACCTATGAGAACCACTACTATGCTAAGCTTTGTGTCTCTGGAGTAACGGATCTTATCAAATAGAACTTCTAAAAGACATGATACTGGGATCATACACAACTTTGCAATCTGAAAATCATACAACAATTAAGTCAATTTACAATTTTGTAATTTCCAAACCAGTGAACAATAATGTGGCCAGTAACTTACCTGATAAAACCCCACAGAGTTCCACATCAAGCTCACATTCATCCCAACAATTGATAAGTTTGCAAAGAGAACAAATTTTATAAGGTCAGGTAATGGTAAATGGGAGGTCTGAATATATCCCAGCCACCTAAGTATGATGGTCATGATAGTCGTGGTGGCAAAATGCAGTCCAGTTAATGTTGTAGCTGCAGAACATAATAATAGTATATGACATTAGAGCTAGCTACAAAGACAAACATCTTCCAGAAAAGTCAGGACAATAAAATCCCTTGTTCTGATAAGCAGAAATCCAAATTGAATTGTTTAGTGAAATACAAATAAATGTGCAACTTATCTGAAAAATATCTGAAAAGTTTTGTACTCTGCCAGGAAATCAATTCTAATCAGCAATATCAGTGATCATTGAACAAATCCAAGAGCCAAAATGGAAGCGATGACCAATAGGTGAAAACTTAACCATAACATCAAGGTAAAGGAAGCACATGTTACGAACCGGTACAGGATGTCAGACCCATCAACTACCAATCAAGGATCAAACAGGAAAAATTATTGCAGGAGTGTAAATGATCCTATTACCATTTCATCAGAGGATAACAAAAATAACAAGGTCACAAGCCCCATCTGTCACTTGTGTGAAATTAATGACAAATATATGCATGCTATCTCTTAAAAACTGAGGATATAGAGTAACATAACAGTTTTTCTGAATCCTTGACAGTCCATTCTCAAAATGATTGATCCATACCCTACCATAGTGCCCAGAGAACCAGGCTGGCATAGCTTCCATTTCAGAAAGTTGTGTTATCTTTACCCCTCCTAATGTAATTTCAGCAATTTCAGCCATTGAATGCATTGAACAAGTTGTTAGTCCTGCTATATGGTCTGGTGCATACAAGGCAAAGAATGCCCAGATGGGCCGTTAGATGCAGCCTTCATGCAAATTATGCAAGATAACATCCCCAACCTACTGTTTGCCATGGAAGAAAAAATTATCCTTCCAACAACATAACTACATTATGTTTTAAATATTAATTAATCTTCTGCAAATCCTCAAATGATAGTTTTATCACTGCTCGAGGAAAAGAAACGAATACCAAAATCTTTCAGGTATGAAGGGACCAACCGCATAGCCCGCATGTGTCCACTGAAAAACAACATTGATTAATGGACATTATAATAATAGAAATTTGGGCTGGTGGCACTAAATGAAGATGATATAATTCGAGAAGATGACATAATAAGCACAACATAAAGATTACTGACACTAGAAAGTCTCTAAACAATAAAATTGTCCCACATGCAAGCATGGAACTTTGTTATAATGGAAGCCATCCTACAAACTAAACCACTCTAGACCTATTTATAATCCCAGCTAGGTTGGGTTGATCCAAGCAGGAAACCATACAACATTAGTGCCAAGGGAAACCCACTGCCTAAAAGAATATCGAGTGTCGACCTGATCCACATGTCCAAAGGTTCAGGTTGATTCAGGTCCGTCTAAAGTTGTTGATGGATAATTCACAAGTCGATGAATAAATGTAACAGCATCTTCCCAAACACAACCCAATAGTTCATATGGATATTTCCTACTGCTAATTCCATAATGTTCCATATTATCAATAAAGATTTAACTCCACCCAAAAGAAAAATTGACAAATGGAAAACTGCTTCGTGGACCACCACATCATAACTATAAATATATAGATATCCAATCAAAAAGAGAAAAGAAAAGAATATGCAGACACTTACTAGTCCAACTTCTACATAAGAATGCACTGGTCAAAAATTGCATGTTAATCAAAAGATTTGACAATTCCAGGAATTATATCATGTCAGCTATTCAAATAAAAAAAAAAAGGCATGCAAATCAAAATATTTGACAATTCCCGGAATTATATCATGTCAACCATTCATTTCAAAAATCAACATTCATACTAAAAAGTTTCATTTTCAAAATTTTTAGAAAAATGATTAACACACAAATCTCAAATACTTTTAATGAAAAACACGTTTTATCAAAACAAAATACTATTCAATATGAATTGCACCTAGAAAACTGACAAGAACCATACTAGTTTTGAGCTTATCTGCTTGCCCATTTGCATGCTGCATAACTATTTATTGTAAAGTAATTTAACTACCTCACATGATGGATCAAATATAATGCAAAAGATACGAGTAGTTGCTTAGAAACTCTTATGGTTTACCAAAACTGAAGCCATATGTAACCATTAGGGCCTTGTTCACCATAATGATTCCAACAGAAGTCACAACATTGAAGAACCATGCACCAGCATCCAATGCTGCCTTCTGATCTGCCTTGCTGGAATGTGCCATATTTGTTATTTGTCTTTGCTTCTTTTCTGCTTATCCTATAAACCTCCCAAGTCCAGCTTCCATATCAACACCAAAGCCTCTATGTCAGAAAACCACCACACCACACATGGTAAATAGATGTTAATCAAAAAGTGAGAATACATGAATGCAAATGAATAAATCAAAATTCTAAAAGAAACCTAAAATATTAAGGGTGGAGAAATTATGGACAAGCAATCATGAAACAACACTTACCAGACAGTGTATTATACTAAACATAGATGTTAGGAAAACCGAAGTTTCATAATTTCAATTTGTAGATACGTAGAGGAAATGTGAATTGAAACTTCGTAGTCTATTCTACAAAGCAATCTCATTAAAAAGAGCTCAAACAAGAGAATGCAGACAACCAGGCAAGTCAACTTAGGCAGTAAGATAATGCTGCAACCAGATGATGCATATCAACCATGCAAAGGGACAATCTTAAGTACTCTTTAAACAATGATTGTCGAACCGTGCCAAACTGGCCAGTTCGGGGCATACCAAACTGGACCAGTTGGTTGCTAGGATGGTTCGGCTAATACATTCGAGATGGTTCAGCCCCCTTTATAGTTTTGAGTCAGCAGGTCGATTGTTTCGTGCGTGTGTTTTTTTTTTTTTTTTTTGGTGCAATAGGACTCTCAATCTTGTGATGGTTCAAGGGAGTGCTTGCTCCCCTCCAACCAGCCGAGCCATTTGAGGGTGTTGATAGCACCAACACTGCTTGCTCATTCCCTCTCGTTCGCTAGTAAGTCCTTCCTCTCCCATCCTTGTCTCTCTCTCAATAGAGAGCAAAGAGAAAACCCTAGATTCACTCACTTAGGATTTTGTTTTCTCGCTGACGGCACCGTCCTCCTCCCGTGCTGTGGACCACAGAATCAGATTACCCTGGTTGCCTTGATCTCATAGTCTCTCTCTTTCCCTCCCACTCCCTTTCTCTCCTCCTCTTTCTTTTCCTCTCTCTCCTCCATCTGCCCCTCACTCTCCAATTCTTCTTGTGCCGGTATGCCTCGGAATGATAGGGCATGGACCCGTATTGTGCCAAACTGATCGCCAGCCAGTACCCCCTCCGGTATTGATTCGGCGAACCTTGACCAGTTTTTTAAGCCAATAGCTCTCATAAGAGACCTGCCTATGATGAAATGTAAGCGGGTCTTGAAATAAGAAAGTTGTAAGTCACAAACATAACAACGAAAAAAGAAAAAAAACAGCTTCCTAACCCCACAATCCACTACCCAATCCTATGGGTCAAAATGTCTGGTATTGTAGAACTAAAACATTCTCAAATTACATTCTATCTGACCTTTCAAATGATGCACTCTGACATAAAATCCCACAACTTACTAAAAGGCTACATCACTTGAAGTTTGACACTACTCCATATCTATCAATAATTATAATAACTATCACAAATTGGGAGAAAGTAGCTGCCCCTATCAAACCTGCTAGTTAATCAATGGAACATAATCCTCTCACCCTAATCAACTAAAATGTCTTTGCAATGATCAACACCTACTAACACTTGCTACAAGGTTGCCTCCTTATGGAACTTGTCCTTTTTTGTTTAGTGGAAGCAATACAGAAGAGGTTGATCAACTATTGTACAATATGGAGGAACTATTATATTACTTGATCATGAAAAATTAGATTAGAAGTTGTTTTTTTTTTTTTTTTGCTGGAAAAAATTGGGTCAAGTGGTATGTTCTCCTACATAAGAACTTATGTACATGGAATGCATCATGGATGATGGAAAGGAGGCAAGGCTCCCATACATGCCGCTTGTCTGATTCTAACATCAAAAGTTCCACACAAAGATGCTAAATGGTCCCAACTAGCTTCTTCTGAGAAATCATGATTTAATAAAATCTTGGCAAGAGGAATTAGTTCTTCCATGTACTTTCTTTTCAGTATAGTATGAATTGAGGCTTAAGATAGGTCAAGCCATTCTTAATTTGAACCAATTCATAATTTGGAATATGTGATTGATCAAGCACAATTTTCTAAACATTGATGCATCAAATACATTATGGATGCTTGAAAGACTAGGAGGCAAGTTTCCAAAGGATATCATGTAAAATGATGCTAAATAGCACTTACATTGATTTGTTTTCAAGGATCACACATAAGGAATATGGAACCATCTTCAACCGCCCGATTTGAGGTGCTTTGAGCTGTGCTCGCGACAGACTGGAATGGTTTTGGCACTCAAAACAAGCAACTGCCGAACAAGAGGGAGAGGGAGAAGGAATGAGATGAAAAAAGAGGGGGGGAGGAGAAGGAGAGTAAAAGAGGGCGTCTGGAGGTTGCTACAGGGCCACTGAAGCCACCAAGACCCCCGGAGGACTAGAGAGGCCCCGATCGAAATAAGGGCTAAGGCCCTGAATTCCTTTTTATTTTGCCAACTCTCAATGAAGTCAGTAGTGAGAGTTGCTGACTTCACTGAGAGTCAATAACATAAAAAAAGAAAAGGAATTGAAGCCCTTGTTTCGATCGGAGGGTGGAGCCCATCCTCTGAACCTTCGAGGGCCTCAGCGGCCTCAATGGCACTATAGTATCCCTCTCTCCCTCTCCATCTCCCTCCACATCCCTTTCCCTCTCTCTCTTTTCCTCTCTCCCATTCTTCCTCTCCTTTGCCCTCACGTCATGTTGAGCCGCACTCCGCCGGCCTCCGTCAACTTCATCTATCTCCCTTTCTTCTTCCCTCTCCCTTCTCCCTCTCCGTCCATCCCTCTCTCTCTCTTTTCCTCTCTCTAGTTCTCCTTCTCCCCCGCCTTTTGCCGTATTGGTTCGAGCCCAACATAGGTGTGTGCTGAACCACGCTGCTGACCAACCAACCATTACAAATCCCGATACCAGCACAAAGAACCTTGGTCGCGCACGCGCGTGCGTGCACAAACACACACACACACGTGTGTGTGTGTGTGTTTGTGTGTGTGTATGTATTTTTCTTAGTTATAGGTTGGACTTTGTAACTTAGCCATCACCTTGTACAATATCATTTTGAAAGTATAGTGTCCCATTTTGACCAATCTTTCCACCAAATAATTACAATGATGATAAGAATTTGACATTTGGAATGGTAATAAGAATTTGACATGGACTGGTCAAAATTACAATGATACAAATGAGGTGTCTTTTTGGGTCATCTCCAATCTTATAGATGGCCAGATGATTCGCTAGGTCTAATACAAGATTAATAAGCCGTTCTTCCCCTCCCCCCCCCCTCCAATGCACAAAGATCTCTCTAAATGAAGAATGTCAATCCTAATAAGAATCAGCATGCATTGAAGACATCAAAGCTGTGCCTTCGATTATCAACCAATTCCATTCCATCTCTAGCAATCACATACAAGTAGGAAGGTGAACAAGCCAAACATGAGCTGGCTAGAGCTAGATCAAATTCAGCTTGAAATCCTACATTACTTGATTGCACTCAGCTCCTAATAGTGAGCTAAGAAACCTTTGGCTTAAGCCCAACTGATTTCTTTTCAAGTTAGTTCAAGCTCAACTCAACAGATCGTGATAGGCTCGTGGAGAGGGAAAAGTGCACTTGCAAATGATGAGTCGGTAAGAGTGTTAACTAACAAATGGACCCCAGAAACTTGAGCTACTAGGAAAAGGGTAAGCATTGTGTCGGGCTTACACCCCACCTCACGTGTGGCGAAGACCATGCACATAGATAACTGAATCAAGAAATATCAGAATCAGAATAAACAACACTACAAATAATTGAAGTATAACTGAACTAGATGGATTCAAACTTGAGACCAACAGCAAACCTGAGCTCTCATACCATGTTAACTAATCGATTGACCCCAAAAGCCTTAGTTGATAAGGAAAGGATAAACAATGTATATTAGGCCTAACAATGAGAAAAGGTGGGCTTTCTATACTTTTGAACTTTTGAAGCACAGCACTCCTCATAGCCCACTACAAGGACATGAATGTTGTAAACTTGTAAGTTGTGGATTCCTAACTCTGATAAGGCTTCTTGGAGAAGAAGACGATTTTCAACGTTCATGGTGGCATGGGTGAAGAGGAGGTTAAAGAGAGGACTGTTGTCACGTTATGATGGTCCAAATCAACACCTCAGCCACAAATTTGAAGAGTGCTGGCCCTTCCCACAGATGAAGCCCTCGATCAAAAATGTCAAGGATAACCCTATGACCTAATCACATCACCATCGTTGCCGAAGAAGGAGATGAGGTCGAGGGGGGAAATCAAGAACCCTATTTCAAAGGTTCTAGGCTCTAGGAGATCAATGCAAGGAACTCAGATAATAAGGTTTAGCCCCATCATCTACAAGAGGAAATGGAGAGGAAAGAGAAGAGATTAGGACAAGGGAGGGGTTGTGACACAAAGTGTCAATAACAGAAATCAAAGCAACCATTTTAGTGAAACACTTAATTTAATCTGTTAGTTCTTAATCTAGTGACTACAGTAATTACATAAAAGTAAGCATTATAGCCATTAAATTGAGATATATCTTCCTTTATATAAGAAAATAATCACTAATTACAAATGAAATAAATTTTATAGAGGCTCTTTGGTGGTGGTGGTGACGGCAGCCTTCTGGCAACCAATGGTGGCATTCGTCAAGATGTGGCTAGGCAGCAGAAAGTAGTGAAGGGAAGCTGTAAGAAAAATAGGAAGAAGAAGAGATACAAATGATGGAGAATCAGGATAGAGGAAACAAGTGCCCGATCAGAGCCAAAAAATGCACACAAGGTACATTTTTTGTCTCGCCAAGTTGGCTTTTTTGCACAATATTCTGATCCCATGAATTCCCATGAACTAAATATGAAGGCTCAGCAGAGAAAATTAGATGAATCAATTTGAATTATCTTAAACAAGAACAATTTCAATTTTTTTCCAGAGAGAGATCAATTCCTATAGGAAAGCACATTTGAATTTGCCATGAGCAAGCATAAACTGTTCGTGAAATTTTTCAGGAAACCTTATGTACATCAATTTAAAAAGATGCATATATAGTTGGTTATTATTAATATTGTGTATAATCTACGAAAAGGAAGCAAAAAATTTCTAGATCAATATTTTATATGTCTATATATGCATGCAGAAAATTTATCCTGTAACCTTATGTTTAAGTTAATTTACACATGATGCTATACTCCATTAATCTTTCCCTGCTCTTGTATGACCATAGAATAATCTCTGAGAGCCACTATGGATCCATAGACTCGATGGGATATAATAACCCCGAGACAACATTAAGGTTGACATAGTCAATCACCAAACAGACTAGAAATAACCCCTCTTTTGTCCCATTAAGAATTATATATGTAAGTGTGCAGAATTACAGGGAGTAAAATGAAATGAACTGCTTTCATAAGAAGTAACATGGCAGACCAAGAAATTAGTTTATGATTTAAAATAAAAAAGGGCTCGAAAAACAAAACAGACTAGAATGGGCCCTTTTTTGTCTCATTAAGAAATATGTATCTATTTCTTCTAGGACTTCCAAGATTCTCCAACGAGCTCTAAGTGTGCAAAATTACAAGGAGGTAAAATGAAATGAACTATTTTCATAAGAAGTAACATGGCGACCCAAGAAATTGTTTTGTGATTCAAAATACAAAAGGACGGCCTAATGCACAAGGCTCCCACCATTGCGGTATCTAGGGAGCGTCAAATGCACATGGCCTTACCCCCACATACAGAGAGATTGTTTCCATGTTCCAAACTTACAACCTCTAGGTCAGAATGGAGCAACTTTAATGCACCCTCAATAATTTAAATAAAACAAGAAAATTAAGTAACTAATTTTTAACACCCATCATCATGGTAGCAGAAATCTTCAGCACATCAAGTTAACTATAAAAGATTAAAGTTTTGTCAAAATAAACACTACTAGAATTGGAGAAACATTGAAATGCTACTAATGTCAAGTATATATAAGTATCAAATTCTATGGTTATGCCTATATAGAAGATGAGTCATGTACAAAAAATAGATGATTTGTAAAGATCATTTGAAATTTTTCATCAACGGCAAATAGATCCTATATGGTCCAATGCCTGTATTGGCAAGTATGTTACTGTAGAATGTCAGCACATTCTCTTTTGCCTCAATACAATTTCTACCTCTATAAGTTTTAGGAGGGAAAGAGAAAGAGGGAGAAACTTTGGAGGTGATAAGCATGATGATCAGATTTAGATGTTCAAGCACTATTCATCAGCCTGACAATTGATTAGATTAAGATACTTGTGATGGGAAGGTTTTCTGTTCTCTGATTGCCAGATGCAATTCCTAAGGTAATCTATTGTGCTTGCAAAGCTCTTCTAGAAAGACTCAACACAAGGCAATGAGTACAGGATCCGAGATTGCTGTTTGATTTCATTCTTCTGTGTAGCATGAGAGGGTAGTTGAGAAGGAATTTCTCTTCTTTAGATGTTTATAGGCTGCTTATGTATATATGGAGTCAGCAAATTAAAGTTGGGACTAGGGCCTAAAAGGCAATGTAAACATATAAACAGTTACACCTACCTGGATATATTTAAGATGCCCTTTATTGATTAAAAAGCTACACACACACACACAAAAAAAAAAAAAAAAAAAAAGAGGGGAAAAAAGAACCCTACTGGCAGAAGCTGACATCTACTGGAATATAGAAGGTTCTGAAGTTACTGATCTTCGTGGTTTTCCAGAAATCACTAAACAAGGAATTCAATCTCCATTATATATATATATATATATATATATATCTTTCCCGAGCCTTGTGACATAAACAGCATATGTATCTGATAGGGTTCTGAGGTGCATTAGCTAGTATACCATAAAAAACGGCAATGATGGACTATAAACTTAAACATGTATGATTTCTGAGGGTTCTGGACATGAAACAGTGTCATCTTGAAGAGAGGGGCAAATGCATCTTGAAGAGAGGGGGGAATTGTGATGGACAATTACTTATTAATGTCCCCTTGTCAAACAAATCTTCCCCCTAGACTTGGAGGTCATTATTAATGAAGATAAGAGACTGCAGTGTAATTCAGACCTTGATGAATCTCAATTATAAATTGAAATGATTTTTAGAGTTAAACAGGATCACACTTGGAGCTCATTATTAATGAAGATAAGAGAGGGCAGTGTAATTCAGACCTTGATGAATCTCAATTATGAATTGAAATGATTTTTAGAGTTAAACAGGATCACACACACACACACACACACACAGACTACATTCACTCCACTTTCTAGTGGCCCCTAAATCAGCACATGTATGGCATCTCAAAAAGGGTGCCTGTAGACAGAAACAGCTGGACATGTCAACAGAATACCATCCATACAAGTTGAACGAAAGAAACATTTGATCACTGTGGGCCACATGATCAAGCATTGTTGCCTCAAAAGAAACATGTGATGTAGTTCATATAAATTGGATGTCAAAATTCTCAAAACTCTGAAATAAATATCTATGCATTGCATAATCTATTACAAAGATAATTGATGTGCAGTTACTCGTGCTACAATAATTCACAAGCACATATCTAATAATCAAAGAACATTCCTTGGGACTTGAAGCATATATTGTAAGAGAAATTTTTGAGATCTAGTTTTCCAAATACACAGAGATAATTTAGCCAAGGGACTGTAAAACTGAATTGCTTACGTCCTGTAATATATAATTCCTGCTATCTAAGAATTTAAAAACTTTTCACATCTGAGTAACAAAAGTGCAATTTGATAAGCATAAAATCATTTTATGCTACAATTTTACCAAGATGGTAGCTTTTTTTTGCGACGCCTAATTTTTTCTTCACCATAGTTCTAAACTTGAAACCTCAATGTACAATTACTATGGCATCTGTATCTTTATGATACATCAAACAATCAAAATCTCAAAACTTCACATTACTGCATCTGGTTTGGGCTTGTTGCTAAAACTCTTTTAGGATTTAAAGATAAGCCCTTCGAAACAGAAATTACCCAATAAAGAGCCCCTGGAGTCAGAAAAGAGACTCCTTGGATCCCAAAAACATTGAATTAGGACAACAATTTAAGTCTTGTACAACAGATTTTTTGTGCTCTAATAACAATGATGTAAGTTCCACCTTGAAAAATTGAGTCTATGAATTGTTATAAACTGATTTACATTCCAGATTTGAGAAAAAAAACTATTACTAGAAGCTAATTGGCAAAAGGATAAAAATCTATAGGGGGACAAAAGAAGAAAACCTTCAACAATCATGAGGCAAAAATTGGGAGGTATAAGAAAAAAGAGGTTTGAAAATTATTTGCATAAACTGATCCGGAACCTTCTTTGCTCCTCCTACATATTAGACTTGATTGAAACAACTCATGGGACCATAATAATCCACTTTCCTAATAAAACACGACCAAGAATTTTCTAAAAGAAAATACATTTTATGGAGGCTGCATAGAAAGCCATTGATATCAGTTCAAAAGACAATCACAGCGACTCCAAACCTTTAATGACCGTTCACTTAACTTTACCTGTAATAGCTGACAATTAATTGTCCAAAATTTTGATGAGTGACATACTTAAAATCATCAGCAAGTATGACACAAGTTCACAACAAAAGTCTATTAGCGATCCAGATTCCTAAGCCCCATGAAAGCATTAACTAGAAAAATTAATATATTCAATAGTGTACTATGGAGTAGAAAAATTGTCTCACCATCAGAATTGAAGATCTTTACTTGGTCAACTCAGTCAACAGTAAGCCACCAAGAGTCCAATCTTCAGCTTCCACAACCTAATGTAAAAATAAAGTATTTAGATATGCAAGACAACAAAAAATAAATCGTGTTTATGGACAATTTCCTGATGCTCAGTCCAACTCAAAATTTGATTCTCCATAAAAATTAACAGCAGTATCCTACCAGAGAACTTGACTAACTACCTACTATTCTAAAAAAAATCGAAGTTTTGTGGATACCCTCCATCTACTCTGATTATTGATTCCATTGTTTCATCTATGATAGGTGAAAGAACCAAAGATGGATTAAGGACACATGGACCCAATGATAATTATTGGATGCCAAACTTAATAAACAACAGAGAACTTTATATATTTCTGATTCTGGTCGCTTAAAACAAGGGTTGGGTGCCTTGGAGATGATGCATCTAGGGAAGCTTCAAACTCAAGGATGATGCAGTATTAGACGTAGACATGACTCTAGAAATGCCAGGCACATAGTGAAGCTGACCTTAGCAAGGTTAACACTAATGATGCCCAGTGAAACCTATAAAACCATGCTGCAAGCAACATCAATAACATAGCATGAGTATTTGCAACAAAAAAACATGAGGAAGCCAGAGGACTTGAGAAAAGCTTCAACTCATGGAAACAAATATCCAAGAATTCCTAAAGTAAAAGTACTATTAAAACTGATCAAGTCTGTAAATAATAATAACAGAGGATAGATACCTATGGTTAGGCATACACGAAACGACTTGACTTAGACCCAAACCAAGAATTTCTCGCTAGACATATAATTATATTGTTAGCTCTATAGCTGCCAGACAGTCTAAAGATTCAAACATAGGTAAATCATATTATGGCATCACCAAGACCAATCTGCAGCTTTGTAATACAATTGAGGCTATGCTCCTACCAAAAGTATAGGAATGCAAGACCTCTGTATCAAAAGTATAGGATTCTAAGAGCTCTGTCCATCAACAGTATATAGTCCACGTAAAACAATATAGCACTACACGGCATATAACATGCACTTAAAACGCTATAGCACAATGGTCTAAGGATATGTATGAAACCATCAAACCATTTAATGGACCGATACCACATTTGTTCTTGTGTATCTCCTTCTCCATACATGCATACACATTTGGACAACGAGGGTCCCGCATCAATGATCTGAGCTATTAAATATAATCTACTACCTCTAAATTACTTACATACCCAAAATCATGTGATTTGGAAACTCCTAACTTATACATTTCAAAAAATTGCATCAAGTCGGACTTGGCTACACTCAAATGGATGTCTGCTTGGATCAGATTAGGTCTACATTGGATAATGGAGGTCTCACATTGACAATCTGAGCCATTAAATGTGATCTATTACTTCTAAACTACTTACAAAAAATCATATGATTTGGAAACCTTGACTCATGCATCAAGTGATCAAAAAATATATATAATTAAATTGTGTTTGTGTGTGTTAACTTACATTTCTTTCCCTGCAAAACACTTCTTTAATATATTTTTCACTTTCCTTTTTTTTTTTATTCCTGAGATGTCACTGTCTTTTGTCTCATGAAGGCATAATAAGTAAAGATAATCAAAACTTAGCATGGGCATCACATACCAAAGCATTATCCAGGACTAAGCAAAACAGTTCTCACAGGATAATAGGAAAAACAACTAAATCCCCATCATATATCTAAGTTTCTACGCTTTAAAACATGAACTAGAAGAAAGGGGCCTATATCAGGGCTAAGAGCATGGAAATCCAATCTTAGGATTGCAAGAAGGCCAAACCTGAGATCTGATAGACGAAGTGGATTGATTGGAGCACCGTAAAGGCCGGTCAAAAGGATGGTGCTGGCCGATTGAACAGTGGGAGTGGCTGATCAGATCGTGGATCACGGAAAAGGGGAAGCACCGGCTGTCGATTAAGGCTGCGATGGCGGAGAACAGAGGCCGATCCGCGGAGTGACCTTTGATGGCGCAGATCGTAGGCCAATCGGTGGAGTGACCTTTGAAGGTGGAGATCGGAGCGGATCGGAGGAGAGAGGCGGATCGGGGGAGAGGGGTCGAGATCGGGGGAGAGTGGTGGAGGGCAGCGGAGAGGGGTGGAGATATACGGAGAGGGCTGAGGAGATGCGCGAAGATTGGCGGGGGGGCGGAGATCAGCAGGTACGAGAGGATCCCGGCGGAGAAAAAGAGGAAGAGAGTCGGGCGCGATGGAGCTCAGGGAAGACGAGAAAAAGAGCCCCGCATTGCGGGGAGGGAAATAATAATAAAATAATGAAAGAAAATATAGTTTAACTACGATTCTTGCATTCGGCGCCCACGCTGAACGGCCGCGTTATAACGATCCAATTTAATAAATATTAATAGCTACTTCTTAATCTACATTTGTCATCTTATTCAGCTAATGTGACGGAAGATTTGTTTTAATTCAACGATTTACCGGCAAGTAATGTCATTGAAAAAGAAAACCGTGACCGAAACCTGGTAACAAATAGGGTGGTAACCTCGAAACCGGGTAACGATGGGCGTGGCAATCGTGTTTTGGATGATACATGGGCCGGATGGTTGAGATACAAAATTTTAAATGCGGATCTGATCCGTTTATTAAATAAGTTAGAAATATTTAATGAATAGGCAGGAGGATGTTTGGCTGTTTAATATTGTTGTCATCGACGAGTCAAATTAGCTTAGACTGCTAAGCTAAAGTTGGAAGGGAGTGGAGATCATAGGATGATGGTCGAAATCTTCGGAGTGGAGCGTTGATGTCGAGCTCTCGATCGGTCCTTCAAGCCAATCCTGCAAAATCATCAAAAATAAAAAATTCTCACCCTAAAGAATTTTTTGATAATAGATCTTTTGATACCTAAGTCAGTCTTCTGCGAAAGCAAATAAAAGAGATCTAAGCTGTGAATGGAGATAAGATGCGGTGTTGATTCTGAAGTATGGAAGATCGATATAGGAGAATAAAGTATGGAAGATGAAGATGCCGTCTTAAGGACGAAGATTCTAGAGATGGAAAAGGGAAGTTCAAAGTTTTATGGAGGTAGTGAAGGAGGCAATAATAGCTTATAGTCTATTATTGCTTTATATACTATAGAACAAAATATATGGCAGCGATAGAGATGGTGAAGGAGGTATTTGATTGCGAGATTTGATTAGTAAACTTGACTTACAGTAGGATGTGACTATTATTTATTATGATAGCTAAAGTATCATATATATAACTAAAAATTAGATGTATCAAAAGAGGACTAAGTATATTGATATCAGATATCGTTTTATTTAGAATATTGTATCACAATAGGTTATTGTACTAAAAAAGATTATTATAGCAAATAAGCGGATATGATGGCTAAGCTAGTTACTACTCTCAAGTTCAAGCATTGCATGGATTTGATTCATAGTTTGAGATATTAAGCTAGATCGTTAAGAGCATTGTTGAAGGAGATGGAGAGGAGTTCACTATTTTATATTACCGTTTGATGAAATTCAAGTTAAGTTGGAGATTTCTTGAGTATGGTTTGAATTTTAGTGTGATATGGTTTATCACTTGATTTGACTATATTGTAATCATGTCTTTTGTTATTTGAGTCTCTGCATTTTATTCATACTTTATCTTATCATATAGTGAAATCTCTACCCATCTTTATCCGTAGATGTAGGCCAAAGATTGAATCATGTAAATCCATGTATTTTTATTTTTTGTATGTGCTTG